>NW_026125179.1:25000-145905 GCF_943737965.1 Phodopus roborovskii | reverse complement strand
CCATGTTCCCAGGTGAGAAGCACCAACTGTATGCACAGGGATGAATGACTGTTGTCTGGCTTTTGGCCCTAGGGATAGTGGGGAAGGGACCTGATGGGATGAATTCAGTGGGCATTGTGTGTTTATGAATGCTGTGCTGTAGCCAGGGACTTCCAGTGTCTGCCCACCAGTATCCCCACACATGAGGACAATTGGCACTGGGGTTGTTCTGCACAGTAGTGTTGGTAGGACAGACACTCTGACTTGGGACACAATAGTAGTTACCCTTTACTCAACCATGATGATATTCATACCTGGAAGGACAAGGAAACTGTGAAACAAACGGAAACATTTGAATACCTAGAAGTACATCATGTTTGTGAATGGATACATCTAGGTTTTGCTAGAAGTCACATTCTATTTGGAAGTGGCTGTTTTTCTCCCAGAGAACCTGAGAGTGTAACCAGAGCATGATATCCAGGATGGCCTCTCGTGCTGTTATGTTACATACAAGATTACTTCTCATGTGGGTACAACAAGTGCCAAGACTGCTTCTAATGCAGGGAACATCCAGGGCTGTTTCCATTCAATTACATGATATGTAGAGTAGGACTGCTTCCCATGAGTCTATGCAATCCAGGACTGCTCCCCATGTGGGTACATGATATGCAGGGCTTCTTTCCAGGTGGGTTCATGATACCCAGGACTGCTTGTTTTGTAGGTCCAAACAATACGATGTAAAAGAATGACTAGGGGAGAGTTACTCCCCCTAGCCAGTGTCTTCTGAATCCTGTGCACCGTTGGCTTTGCTCTTTGGTATCTGCATTGAGATCCCACACTGTGACCTCTGATTTCTAGAGTGAGGTATGACATGCCTTCTTCGAACATGCAATTTGTAAAGGCTAATCCACAGAACCACAGCCCCCTGGCAGAAACCTGCCCATCTCCCACAAGAACAATTAAGAAATATTCCCCTAAACTTTTAAAGCAAGGTACAGTCTGCACAAGGTGTCACAGCTTCTGAATGTACTTGCTGTGATGTGGACCTTAAATCTGGGCTGAGGGTGTGGCTGGTCACAAGGGCAGACTCTGACACTCCTCAGCAATGGAACTGTGTTGGCTCTTGGGAGTGGCTCCGAGGGTCACAGTTGAGCCTTCAGGGGTACAGAGGTAGGGGAGCCTGGTCTTGAGCGGCCAGTATATCTCAGGTGACCTTTTACCCTAGAGGTTGTTTAATACCTATGGCTACATTTAGCTACTCTGGCCCAGCCTACAAAGGGCTTGCGTAGGTGAGGGTATTGCCTGGCTCACATGCTATCTTCCTGGGGCCTCGTTCATGATGAGAATTGGGTGTTTCTGAACATGTCATCTTTCAGTGCCTTAGGATTGGGCTTATTTGACATTTTATTAGCAATTCGTGATAGCCATCTTTTCAGGGTTAAAAAGAGAATAAAGGCAACATCTAAGTTGAAGGAGTGAGCTAAAGAGCCTACCAACAATGCCATGAGCAATTTGCCATTAGTTACCTGAGTGGAATGATAGAATTTCCCACAGTGCCAAATTTAGTATGTTTTATTTTAGTGATATATCATCTGACCAGATTTCTGTGTGCAGCCAGTGCACAAAAGTGTTTTTTTTTTTTTTTTTTTTTTTTTTTTTTAAATGAGTGTGAATTCATTCACCTGAAGGTGGCTCACGATGACTTCGGGGGTTCTCAATCCCAATTTTTCAGCTTTAAAATTACCTTTCCTCACCAAGCATGAGACCCAAGCGAGAGGGACAGAGGGGGGGAGCCCTATGAACTCTCTCTCTACTTTCCTCTCCCAGAACTGCAAGCACGTGGGGTCAGAGGTCAGTGGTGGAGTGTTTTTTGATTGTTCTCCTCCTTACTTTTTGACACAGGGGACACAGGGTTCCTCACTGGACTTGGAGCACAGTTGTGTAGACTAGTTGGTCAGTATGCTTCAGGGATCTTGCCTATCTATTCCATGCCTCCCTTTGCCATCACAGATGTATGCTTCAGTGCCTGTCTATTATGTGTAGGATATTTTACCCACTGAGCCATTTTCATAGCCTTTTGCCTTGGTTTTTGAGACTGGAGTTTTCACTGGCCTGAGATTTTCTGATGGGACTAGGATAGCTGGCCAGTGAGTTCCATGGGATCCACTATCCCCATTTCCCCAGTACTAAGATTAAAAGCATGTGTTAGCAGGAAATCATGTGTGTGTGTGTATGTGTGTGTATGCATGCATATGTGTGTGAATGTACATGTGTGCATGAGTCTGTGTATGCATGAGTGTATGTATTCTGTATGTATGTGCAATCATACATAAGTCTGTGTGTGTTGCATGCATGCATGTGTGTACAAATGTATATGTGCATGAGTGTGTGTATATTGTGTCTGAGTGTGTGTGAGTGTGTGCATACATGTATATGGAGTATGCATATCTGCACACATGCATGAATGTATATGTGCATGTATCTATGTGTGTATGAGTGTGTGTGCGTGTGTGCATGTGCTTGTATTTGTGTTTAATGTGGGATCTGGAGATTGATCTCAAGTTCCCATGCTTGCAAGGTAAACACTTTACTCCCTGAGCTCTCTTCTACCCATTCCATTATTGACATACTTGATTAGAACTACACCCCAAGATGAAATTATGCTGTATAGAAACAAACATACAGGAATGAAAGCTATAGTGCTAAATAATCCTTTTTAATTCTCTGGAAGGGCCAGGTGTCTTTGTCTGGCTAATTTTTGTTGAAGACACTAAAGGGAAAAAAGAACTTCTTTCAAATGTTAAAAAGAAAAAAGAAAAAGAAAAAGCTGAGCTCAAGCCTACATATAAGTCACTATTTCTCAGCAATCTTTAGTAGTATGCACCTTTAAGAGAAGCAGATTTATTACATGAGCAGGCGTGTCTCCATGAGTGAGGTATACATGTGACATTTCTGCATTCTGAAAAGTTGCAGTAAGGAATCATTTATATTGCTCTCTCTGGGTGTCCAGCGGTGACTGATGTAAATATTTTATTAGGCAAGCCTGCAGGTCTCTGTGTGTCTCTGAAGATTATATGTCTTATCAAGTTGACCCTTATAATTATGCTGTCTTCTGCAACTGTGGGATCGCTTTAATTTTGCAGCTCTTTGGTAAATATTGAACACAAGTGAGCTACACAACTGGAAGCAAAGATGACTGAGGATAAAAAGCCACACGAACAGAGCTGTGCCACATGCAGGTGACAGGTAGAAGCCTTCACGGTACCGGAGGGCCTCATCAGGTCAGACAATAGATGGGTCTCCACACTTTGTGAGCCTCCCTTTGCAGCCGGTTGCTTTAAGTCTTTGGTCTCATCTCTCTTTCAGTTTGCAATGAAACGTTGGTATTGGAATCTTTACCAGCTGAGAAGCCACAGCTCCCAGGAAGGGAAGGTCCAAGGTTAGGTGGTGTGCATCTAAACTGCCTCACCCCCATCCTTTCCCTACCACCATGTGGCTGCAGTTCCCACAGCTGGTGGACAGGGCCATCAAAGGGTTTTATATATGGCCTCTCGGTGTGAATGCCAAACTTCTTGCAGGGGGCCAGTGCCAAGTGGAAAAGAGCCCCTTAACCCCCAAGTGTGCACGGGGAGGGTGTCACAGGTCATAGGGCCTTCATGTGCCCAGTCCTCTCTCTGGGCCTATGCTTCCTTCCCGTCTCTGCTCCCATGGTGCTCATCCCTGCATGAGCCCAGCCTGACGATGCCTCTTTGATGCTCACAGAGGCCACACTATGCCATGCACCACAGGACCATCTTTCTTCATCAGGGGAGGGTCTCTGTGTCACAGCTTCATTCCCCTACTCTATCCTTTTCACACCAGGGCTAATCAGCTCTCTCACACCCCTGGAATTTGTACCCCCCAACCAGACACCAGAGAGTAGTGTTTGTGAACTGAGCAGAATGGCAGGCAGTGAGCCACACCATCTATGCTAAATTGTACACATGGGGACTTGGGTATGATGGGAAATGATGCTTTTTCTTCCCTATTACCCAAGTCTTTAGCATACATCCTGGCAGCAGCATAGCTGTGACTTTTCAGGCCCAGCTTCCCCCTACTTGGTATCAGGTCCCTTAAGCACACAGAGGACAGAAGGACTGTCCGCCAATGGCTGCCAAGTTCTTATGTCATCACGACCAAGGATACATCCCCTATTTGGCAGCCATGCATCCAGGGCTGTAGAGATTCAAGAACAAGGAAATGAAAATAGGGGAGGGAAACTTCTAGCAATCATGCAAGTCACCCCTCATGTTGAATCCATTTAGACCTGCAGACTGGAAAATAATCTCTCTAGAGAGGGAAGTACCTAATTGCTATGAACTGGCGGCTTATAGGGAGCTGTATGTCATGTTACATATAAGCACACGATTTTATCCACTTTCATTGCTGCCTCAATTCAAGCTGTATGACCACAGTACTGACACTATGCCATGCTGCAAGGCCTGTGTATCCTTTGAGAGGGTCCTATACTACTCACCATAATTTCTTGAGGTTCAGTCAGAGTTTGTGTATATAGGTGACTTGTTTCTTTGGATTGCTAAGTGGTAGTTATGGCATGGATATATCTCGTTTTGGAGTCCTATGGTATGGAAGTGACCCCACTGTATGGGATGTCTTACTCTGGAAGCCTTCCTACACACAAGGACAAAAGGCCTTTTTCAATCTGAAGTTCTGGTATAGGAAGCTGCCATGAACACCCAGGACCAGATTTCTATGACCCCTGTGTTCCATTGGAATCTATAACCAGGATGTAACTCCTGGGAGACAAGGCAAATCTCTGTTTACAAAGAATGGGAGCTGTCAGGCTGGTCATAAAGAGTTGAGTGGACTCTGCAAGCACATCAACCCATCAATAATGCCAAGGTGGCCACACCCACCTCTCTCCTATCATACCAACCTCCCCCATCATACCCACCTCCCCCCCATCATCATATCCACTTTCCCCACCATATACACCTCTCCCACTTCATACTGCCCTCTCCCCCATAGCACTCACTTCTCATCATCCCCACCTGTCTCCACATCATCCCCACCTCTCTCCAATCATACCAGCCTCCTCCCAATCAGGTCCCCCCGTTCCACACAGTCTTAGAGGTGATAATTTTTGCCTTTTATCTTTTGTCATTTTTGTCTTCACTGTTCAGCACATGAGGACATCTCATTGTGGCTTCAGTTTGCATTGTTTGATGGCAAATGACGGCATGTGAATTCTTTCCATGTATTTGCTGATGCCCTCTCTCTTTGATGGAACATAGTTATGCTTTTTGCCCATTTTGTAAGTGAATTAATTATGTTGTATTGCTGAGTTTTGAGAGTTCATCATGTGTTTTAAATACATCTTCACTGGCAGGGATATGCTTTGCAAATTATGCAAAGCCAGCTTGTAGTTCTACCCCTTAGCATTCTCTTGATTCCCCTTAACATTGGTGCATTTGCTGGGTATTCCTATGTCCTGAAGATTCTTCTCCTTTTGAATCTGTCTTCAAGGTTATGATGATCCTTGAGTTCATTCTTCTATGAGGTGTGAAGTTTGCACTGGCCTCATGTCCACACTGTGGATGTCCTATCATTCATAATTATTTGTTGAGAAATGATCTCTCCTCTCTAGCCACCTTTGGCTTTTCTCAAGAAGCCCCTGTGCATTGAGTATCCTAGTGTGTGTGTGTCTACTGTGTGTCCATTCTCATTAACCACTCTTTTAATGGCACAAATGTCCATCCATTCCCCAAACCCCAGGCTACCCGGCTCACTGTAGATAGACAGTTCTTCCAACCCCGACGGGCAGTTCTCTATACCTTATTCTGCAGAGCATTTTCATTTGCACACACATTTTAAAGAAAGCCCACCTGTGTTTAATCCCCCCCCTTGCTGGGAAGTAGACGGGTGTCTGTGGGGACATTCGGCATCTTTACTCTGTTACATCTTCTGATCATAGAGCATAGTTGGTCCCTTCTTTTGCCCGCCCCACCCCCCACCCCCACCATGCTGTACTGTTGGCACACGGACTCTGTGCATGCCTGTTTCTCTGCAGCAGCTGCAAAGCTATTGAGTTCCAGAGTCTGACTTCCAATCGCTTGTTGTCCACATGTTTATCTTGTGTCCCACAATTGCTGGACACCCTTCTCAGCACAGTAGATGTGTAGACTTACTGCATGGAAGATCTTCTCTCCTGAAAATACAGCATCTTGTTCTTCATTCTGGTCTCTGTGCCCTTTGCTGAATGCCTTGGAACTTTCAGCACTTGCCTAGTAAGAGTGAGGGCCATTTTTTTTTGTTTATTTTGTTTTGTTTTGTTTTTTTTTCCCGCTTCCCTCAAACCCAGGAAAGAGGCTTCCATTTTCACCACCAAGCATAAGGTATCTGTGTGACTCTGTGGGTACACTTTATGAGGTATGTGAAGGCCCCCTCCATCTGTAGTTTGCTCAGCATCTTTGACAGAGGTGGGTGTCATTAGATTTGTCACACACTATTCCTGCATCCATCAACATGAAGCTTTCTTCTTTGATCGGCTGATAGGGTGGAAGACACTGAATTATTATTATTATTACTATTATTTAATATTGGCTAAGCTTTGAATGCTTTAACTAAGTCCCACAAGGCTGTGGTGTATTTCTTTTTTCTTCCTGTGTGTCTCTGGAGTTGGTGTACTGCGGGTTCTGAGCATTTGGCAGTAAAGGCCTGGGCAGCACTGGGTGCAGCTGTCTCTGTCCCGGGATGATTGGGTACAAATCAGGAGAGCTGGAGAACTGTGGAGAACAGTTGCTATTTCAGTGTTACTCAGATCCTCCAGGGAACCACCTGGGCCTGGAGGATCTTTGAGTGGAGATTTTAAATGACAAGTTCAGTTTTCTAAGGGTGGTAAGATGATTCAATCTGTCATTTTTGAAGAGCAGGAGGCAGGCCCTGAAAGAGCCTCCTGGGAGACAAACAAGCAGAAATGAGACTCACAGTTATTTGGGTTAGAATCACCCCAATGTCCAGGTACCTCACTCATATAACCTCTGTTTATTTGATCAAGTGTGGGGTACAGAAGCGTTTTTAAAATGTATTTTATATGTAAGGAATTTGGCTATTTTTTTAATAAACCTAACCATTTCTAGTTTTTCTTTTAAAAAATTGAACCTCTACAATACAAAAATAGTTCTAGTCTTGGGCTGGAGAGATGGCTCAGCCATTAAACGCTAGGTTCACAACTAAAAATAGTTGTAGTCTTAACATAGTTTTCTACGTACACACTTTCTCTGTTTTATCTAGAATGTTTCCCAGGCTGAGTGTGGTGGTGCATGCTTATAATTTCAGTTCTTAGGAGGATGAGGCAGGAGGATTACTGGGAGTTTGAGGTCAGCTTGAATTATGAGAGGGAGGTCCTGTCTTCAAAAAAAAAAAAAAAAAAAAAAAAAAATGAGGGCTGTCAAGATGGCTCAGTGGTGACTTAAAGCCAGTCCCTGGAACCCAGATAGGGTGGGAAGAAAGAACCGTATCACGCCCTCAGTGTCCACGGGCGATCACAGCACTTTCATGTGCACACACACACACATCATGCATATGAACACACGTAATAATAGAGCAATAGCAGAAGTTTGCTTTCAAAGTCATTTTCTTTTCCCCATTTTTTTAAACACAAGAAGCATCTCTGATACAAACAAATGCATGCTGAACATCTCTGCCAAGCTGGCCCCTCCTTGTGTAAAGTTAAGTTTTAAGTCATGTACATCCTAATAAGGAAGGTGTTTGGGCTCCCCCATGTCTGTTTGTGTGGGTATCCATCAGGGAAGGCCTAGCTGCAAATCACCTGCACTCTATAGCAAACATCTCCTCCCATTGATGATGAAAACCATCTAGGAAACAGGACCAGACAGATACTGAGTCTAGCAAGTTAGTCACTGCTGTGTGACCTCAAGCAGATTTCTTCTGGGATCCAGATTTCTGATACCAGCCATGCATGTTATTTCAACAGCATATACTTTGTTAAGTCAGGAAGGAGGTGTCCATCAGATCATCAAAGTCCTTGGAACAGTAATTTGTCTTCATAAAATAAACTCTGTAAAATTGGTGTTTCGTCTGCATGTTTGCTTATGCACCACATGTGTGCCCGGGGCCAGTAGAGGCCAGAAGAGGCCACCCAGGTCCCGTGTACTACCCTTTGGATGCTGGGGCTAGAATCTAGGTCCTTTGCAAGAGCAGCTAGTGGAGCTATCTCTCCAGCCCCAATCATTTTTTTTTTTTTAATAAATGAACAGCAGACACCCCAAAGAATACTTGGGCTAATCAAACAGGTTGGATCCTGCTTGGAACTCTGAAATGGACACAGAAGATCACAGGGCAGGGCATGAAGGCTCACTGTAGTGCCCAGAGAATACCTTAATCCTACATGATGCCAGCAGAGCAAAAGCCTAAAGCAGAGTTGCTGGTTTTCGCCATCAGATTTGTGCTACAAGAAGTCTTCATATTTAGAAGCGTGCTATTGTCAGCAAACAGAATGCTCCTGGGGTGTGTCTGTGCTGTGGGGAGGATGCAGCCTTAATCACTGTGTCCCACCGCACAGCCCATTTGCCTGAAAGCAGTCTATGCATAGTGATTCAGAGTCTACAGGCAATACCTCTCTGGACTGCTATTTATTTTACCTTCAGAATGCACGAGACACACCAATCTTTTTATTTCTTGGAGGATGAACAATCGCAGCATTAAGAGACATTTAAATAACGCTTAATTTTTGAGGCAAGAGAATTAGACAAATGGATGTGTTCAGCTTTGGCTTTGGATCGGGTTTCTGTTTTTTAAGCTTAATGTGTGGTATTAGCCTATTAAGTGGCTTTCTTTTATTTGATAGACTCGCTATCCCCATTAGATGTCATTTTTTTCCCACTGGTATTTTATATTATTTGTCTGTTAGCTCTTCTTATGTTAAACTACAGGGGCTGCGGGGAAATAATTAGATTTATGGCTTTGTACTTTTAGTTTTCAATTTAAAGGTCTATTCAAAAATAACTCACAATATGATACATACAGGGCCATTTCCTACTCAGCTTAGCTTATAAAAAATGAAATATCTCCTTCAGCTGTTTTTCTGGAGATGAGGAAAGATACCCAAACCCCTGCTTGGAAGAGCATAGCCAGGGCTTGGGAATGGCAGCAGACCCTGACAGCACAGAGAGGACCCGGTTCACTGGTGTTTGTTTCATCATGCTCGTCCCAGTTGGAGGAAGACATAGCCTTGGATGTTACCTGAGCGGTTTGGGTCAGAGCCTGTGCCCTGGCAATCCTAACAAGCTAGGGTTCAGTCACATGTTCTCAACAGTCGTTTAAAGAAATTATCAGTGATGAGAAGAAAAGGAGATTTATTCAACATAGCCATATCGGGAATGAGAACAAATAATGAGGTTCAAAGACCACTACCACCCCCAATTCCATTTTCAGAGTCTCAATATGAGGTTTAAGTTTAAAGATGAAGCAGGAGATGGGGATAACCTGGTCAAGGTGCCATCCTGCCCACTATTGACCTTCAGTGCCTGGAGTCTCTTCTCTCCAGCAAGGTGTTCTGACGTGTCCTCGGAAGTGTGTATAGTCTTGCACCAGGCTTCAGCCTTTCCCTTTCCTGGGGAAGTTCTATTTCCTTGGGGACAATTGACTGGTAGCCAGGTATAGGGGTTCAAGTGTTTCTCTTTAGAATATCTTCATCACTGACAGGTACCAGGACAGTTGCATATGGATGGTAGTCCTGGGCTCCCCAGGGAATGCTGCTCTTACAGTGGCTCACCAGCAAGAGCCCGTGGGGACCTGCCTTACAGCAAGTGAGGTGTCTGGCATACTCTGAGTTCAAACATAGGTCTGACCCTGAGGACTGTGGTAGAAGAGGCTGTTCCCCGAGCACATGCAGCGTTGAATATCAGCTCACCCTGACCATCCTTTACTGGGAATAGAGACAGAGAAGGCCAAGGCACCCCTCGGGCATCTCTGGACTTCTGACCTGGTCTCCTGTGGAGGTGTCTATCCTGGTGGGGACAGTGAGTTCGTCAGCTCCAGTGTTGTTTGTCTGGTGGTACTCCTCTGCTTGTGGAGATGCTAATTGCAGAGTTCACTCCAGACAACATGCTGAGTATTAGCATATCCTTCTGGGTACACCTGGGTCGGGGACTGAATTAGTATATCAGATCCAGAACTTCCTATCTATGTCAACCTGAGTCTTTCCTTCAGTGTCTCTGATTCTTTATTTGCAAAACACACATGAACCCCCGCCTTGACATTTGTTAGGAGCCTTCTCTAATTTTATCAGTGAGCTGTGGGAACCTTAACCCTGTGTCTGGTTGGAGACTCTTGTATGTTTTCTCAGCTCTGTAGCATGGGACAGTCTGACCCATGAGTCTATCTCGTGGAGGTTAAAACTAAAGTGGGATAATGCCCTTGCCCCCAGCACTTCAGGGATTCCATGAAACATGAGCAGACACACCCAAAGTATCTGTCTTACCCTTCCCTACAGCACATGGGCTCAGAAGCCACCCCTCATCTTCTCTGTCCCTGTGCTTTAGTGGCATATAAAATCTTCTACCCATTACCATATTTGTCACTTGGACTTCAGATACCTGCACATGCACCCTGCCAGCAGCTTTCATCTTCAGCATCCCAAGTGCTTACAACCTGGTAAAAAGATAACTCCCTGGATACTAATCCTTTCTTACAGCAGGGCTCTGCAGGGAGAGGAGATCAGCTATATTATCAGTGCCTAACACCTCTGTCCCATTCAGGGGATCCCTTTCACAGCCTCTCCTACGGGAAGGAGATAAGACCAGCAGTCCTGTCACACCTGTGTGTGTTACTCAGGCCTTTAAAGATAAACACTGTAATGGTGAGTCAGATATTAGGCAATTATAAAACTTTAGAGGTGGAGCATTTTATTCCTCTTCCTCCCTCCCTCCCTCCCTCGCTCCCTCCCTCCCTCCCTCCCTCCCTCCCTCCCTCCCTCCTTCTCTCTCTCTCTCTCTGTGTGTGTGTGTCCTCAGCGATGGATTCCATGAGAATCAGGAACCTTGACACAGAAAGAGCCCATTTCCATTTCCTTCTATGCCACAGAGATATGCTCTGGGAACCCTCTGCCTCTGCCTTGCTATATTTCTCCAAGTAGATTGTGCAGGTTCTCTGGTGGGTGCAATGAGGAGATGGGCATTTCAGCGGCACCTTGCTTATGGTAGGGGGGAGCCACAGCACTGTTCCACTGTGTATGCATATCAGAGATCTGGGGCCCTTTGTGTGTCCAGGTGGTGCCTCTCTCAGCCTGAGGTTGATGCATGGGTATCTTGGGGATCTGTGCATGTCCTCGGAACACAATTCTATCCCAAGGTCACAAGAATTTCTAAGAAGGAACAAAGTGCCTGCAATTATGCTTGCTGGAGAATGTTGGGGGAAACCTTCATCATGTCTTCATCAAGTCCTTATGTGTGGGAGGTGCCACTTGCCAGTATGTGAATAGGAAGACAGTTACTACTGCCCCCAGAGTTCAAATGGGAATCACAGGGCACCCCAGCCAGCAACCTTGACTGAGCGCACACTACTTGGCTGTGCACAGGGTGGGAACCTACTCAAGGACAGGGTAGAGCTCCTGACATGTGAAGTTTGTGATTTGGGGATTTCTCTTTAGTGACCTTTGTCTATGGGTCATCCTTTGACAGGAAAGGGTGAGAAGGGTACATCTCAGAAATAGAAGGGTCTGAGTCCCCAGCATTGACATTGGCAGGGACCCAGCAGGCCTTCGGTCAGGTAGTTGAGCTACACAGTTATAAGACAATGAGACAAGGGAGAGGGGAGTAAAGGGAAGAAGGACAAAATCCCTGGGGACTGGGCCTGGAGAAGCAAGAAGGTCCGATGTGGAAGAGAGAGGAAGCTACCGCAAGATAACAAGGGAGCAAGGGGACAGAAGATAAGCCCTGAGCCCAGAGCTCTCAGCACTCCCCTTTCAGGAGACCTCAGCAGCTCAGTGTCTCATGGAGTCTTGAGACTCCACATGTTTCCTCCTGGCTTCCCAGCAGAGAGCTATTTCCCACTGTTCACATGATAAGCAGATATCAGAAGATGTGATGGAGTGAGTGATGGAGACTTGACTTGGGGCCACATCTGCTGTCACACTGTACTGGCTTGGCCTGTGCCAGGGATAATGGGCATTGTGGTATCTGCAATTCACACAGTCTCTGTCATAGCTACTTTGTGCTTGTAATGCCAAAGTAACCACATACCCCAGTATGAAATAAGTGGCTATGGTTGAGTACCAATAAAACTTTATCCATGAAACAGTGGTTCAGACTATCAATAAAGATGCATTTATAAAATAAACAGTGGACTGGACTTGTCTGAGAGTCCTAGATTACTGAAGGGTAATTTACATTAAAGAAGGCAGATCCATAAGGGAAGGATGAACACACAGTATGGCAGGGACCAAGAAAATAAAGCTGATGGGCACCAGTGGGTTATGATGGTGGCAGTTGGTGTGGTAGCTATTCTACTTTGCTTCTGTTGCTATGATAAAACACTGACCAAAAGCAGCTTGGGGAGGAGGTCATTTCATCTTACACACCATATTTCATCTTACATACCCAGGGAAGCTGGGACTTAAGAAGAAGCTGAAGCAGAAACTATAGAGGGATGCTACTTATTAGGTTTCTCTCTGATTCACTCACAGGCTACTTAGCTAGCTTTCATATCTGATTCAAGCTACCTTTCTAGGAGTAGCGATGCCCATAGTGGGTTGGTGATGGGGTATGTCCTTCTATAAATATGTTTCTCTTATTGGTTGATGAGTAAAAACACTGATTGGCCGGTAGGAGGCAGGAAGATGGGTGGGGCTAGGAGATGAGGAGAAGACTGGGGGAGAAGAAGGCAGAGAGTAGCCGCAAGAGAGATGGCATGTAGAGACTGGCAAGATAGGGCACGCCAGGTGTTCTCTGGTAAGATAAGGCTGTGTGGAAATACATAGATTAGTAGTTATGGGTTAATAATTAAGACAGAGCTAGCCAGCAAGAAGCCCTAGCCATCCGCCAACAGTTTAATAATTAATATAGCATCTGTGTGTTTATTTGGGGCTGAAGAGTGGCAGACATGGTGAGACAGAAACTTTCGTCAACAGGTTGGGACCCAACAGGCTGGGTCAATCAGCAGTGAAGACAGTCTCAAATGGACATAGCCACAGGTGAATATGATTTAAGCAATTCCTCAACTGAGGCTCCTTCCCTCCCAGATGACTCTGGGTTCTGTGAAGTCAGCAATGGAAACCACTCAGCTTAATTTTAGAACAATTTATCTTTCCAAACAGTGCTTTGCATACTTGAAAATTATAAGTTTAGTGTCTTGTTGTCCTGGTTTGAGCACCTCTTTTTACCAGCCCTGGTGCTGCCTCCCTCTTTCCCCAGTCCCCAATGTAAGGGTTCAGGCATTACGCTGGCCTGCCCCTGTCACCCGGCAGAATGCACTCAGGCAGTTCTCTGGTCAGCCCAGGGTTCTATGAATACTATTCTGCAGGCAGGTTTAAAGGACACCTTTAAAAGTCAGGACCCCTGCCCACTTACTCTCTCTTGCTCTGTCTCTCTCCTGCTTTCTGTTGGCCACCAGCTACCCCCCTCCTTCTCTCCCCCCTCTCTCTCCCCTCTCTCCTCTTCTGTTCCCAGTGCCTCTATGTCTCTTCCCCTTCTTCCTCACTCCCTTTTCTAAATAAACTCCTCATTTAAGCTCTATCTGCCTGGTGTGTTATTTCCCGCTCGGTCACCCTCACCTGCTATGCTCTCCCACTGGTCCCTTACCTTGGGACCCCACCTCACTGGGACCCCACTCACTGGGACCCCACTCACTTGGGACCCCACTCACTTGGGACCCCACTCACTGGGACCCCACTCACTTGAGACCCTCACCAGGACCACTCATCCCCACCCCTCTCCAGCTTTTATTCTTATAACTGTTACTAAAGAACAGCACACAGGACAGTTCAGGGTTCTGAGGTTTTTATCTCCAGCCTGAGCTTTCTTGGTGTTTCTCTTTTCAATATCTTTTTGTGTGTTTTCTGTTTATCTGAAGCCATCATTTTGTCAGAATTCTTTTGTTCTTCTGTTGACAGCAAAACACAAGGAGATGGAGTATTAGAATGAACTTGAGCTTGTGGGTTTGAATCTTTATATGCATTAACAGTTCAAAGACAAGCCATGTTTCTGTCCAATGAGGAGGCTGTTCAAGGACACGGCTGCTGATGCCACCCGGAGACTTGTTTTTAGCCAGCAAAGAGCCCTCTAAACACATTACTGTCTTTTGCATTGCCCTTCCCTGTCTGCGCCACACTTGGCGCAGCTCACCTCTGCATCTGCAGCGCTAAGAAAAATGTCTCTTCTCTTTTAAGTGTCTCTTTTGAGCTTCTCTCCCTAATTGTTTCACCTCTGCTCAGCAGCTATAGAGAAGACGCCTCCTTGTTCACCATTAAAGCACATCACTTGGATTGTAGGGTATTAGTGTTGTTAGAGGCGAGGGGCCACTGGCTCTCTCCGTACCTTCTTAAGCTTTCAAGAATACCCAGAAGGCCCCAGGGCATCCTCAGGGGCCGCCTTGTTGCAACCCAAAGGCCTGAAGCCTCTCGTTGCTCTTCAAATGCAAATACAGAGGCGGAGCAGTTACCATAAAGGCTGGGGCAAGGCTAGTTCCCCAAACAGGGCCTTCACAAAGGACCCCTGGCTGCCAGTCCCCTCTCTTCTGGTTCCACCGGTTGGCCTAAGCTGTGTGGAGCTGGTGGTAGCCCCTTGAGGATTAGAAAACATTCATTTAAAATGCACACCCAGGAGACTGGACATGCAATGGTTCAGCTAATAGCCGAGTTCCATCTCCAGAACCTACTTGGTGGAAGAAGAGAACCAAGTCCCACAAGTTGCCTTCCTGTACACACAAACAGGTGTACATGTGAGGATCGTATGAATGCCTCTCTGGGCATGGCTGCCAACATATATATATATGTGTGTGTGTGTGTGTGTGTGTGTGTGTGTGTGTGTGTGTGTGTGTGTATACACACATATGTTTATATATGTACGTATATGTATGTATATACGTATATGTATATACATATATATATATATATATATATCATACTGACTGCAATTTCCTTTTTTCCTCCCCCTCCCATTACTCTTCCTTTTTTTCCATCTACCCCCTTCCCCATCCACTCATCTTCTGTCTCCATTCAGAAAGGGCAAGTCTTCCATGGGCTTGAACAAATCATGGCACCTCAAGTTGAGGCAGTATTGATCTCCCCTGTATCACCGCTGAACAAGGTAATCCAGCATGGGTAACAGGTTCCCAAAAGCCAGCTAAGTGCCAGGGACAGGTCCTGATTTCAATGCTAGGAGCCCCACAAACAGACCAAAATACACAACTGCCACATACATACAAGGTCCCTAACTGTTGGTCAAGAGTCCATGAGCTCCCACGAGCTCAGGTCAGCTGTCCCAGTGGGTTCCCCCTATCATGACACCTCTGACTTGTACAATCCTTCCTGTCTTTTTTGCAGCAAGACTCCCAGAGCTCAGCTCAGTGCTTGGCTGTGGATCTCTGCATCTGCTTCCATCAGTTACTGGATAGAGAATCTCTGATGACAATTAGGGTAGTTAACAATCTGACTACAAGAAGAGTGATATTTCACAATTTGTAAAATTCCTATGAAACTCAAACTTCAATGTCCCTAAATAACAGTTGATTTGTTGTAGCCACACCTAAGGTTTCATATTCTTTATAGTTCTTTCCAGGATACAGTGACAGAGCCCACTAACATGACTGTCAAAATAACCTCATTACACCAATAATGCTGTAGTTACTCTCTCCGAGGTTTTTCTTTTATTGTCTTACTTACCTATGGCCAGCTGCAGTCTTAGAATATGAAATAGAGAACCTTGGAAATAAATAAGCCATATGTATTCTAAGTTATCGTGGTGAAGTCTCCAGTAGTCTCTATCCTGTTTGGGCACGAGTATCCCATCTCTCATTGTGTCCACACTGTATATGCTACCACCCTTTAGTTGCTTAGTAACTACCCCTGGTCTCAGATTGACTCTACTGGCACCACACTGCTTTTAGGTTCAAGTGACCCACATACTATGGAATAATGAACACAAAATGTAAAGAAAATGATGCTGGACATTTTATTACAGTATACAGTATGTATAGTATCATAGCTGTTTAAAACTTATCATTAGTTGTTCTTAACAATTCGTAAGTGTGTGTGTGTGTGTGTGTGTGTGTGTGTGTGTGAAGGAGAGCACTAGTGTGTATAGAATGTGTCACCATCTCTGCTTTAGGTGTCCTGTGGAGATTTGGCAATGCCCTTTCATGGTTTGGAGGGGACATCAGAGGAGAACTGAGAGGCCTGGAAAGCATGCTTTGTGAGGATGAGTTTTCCGGTTGCTAGATGTCCTTCTCTTGCTCCTCATGTGTTGTGGGTTGGTGCTGGTTCTGGTACACTGTGAGGCACTTCTGTGGGATTTAGTGAGCTCTGGACCTGCAATGTGGGTGACTTCAACATGTCACAAAGACATAAATGCCAATGAGTAAGTCAAAGTGCACAATGGTGACTGCTTGACATGAAAGACCCAGGCACAGCAGGAGAGCCAACCCCTCCACATCACCTCCCCAAGACAAGGCATCACATTAAAGATTAAGGACCCTGCTTTGCGCCTGCCTTGTGGCCACAGGGCCAGGCAGAAGGTCAGAAACAGGTTGAATGCCTCAGCCTCTCCCTCCTGATACCTCTTTGTTAAAGGCTCCTGGGAACCTGGCCTCCATTGTACAGGCAGCTGCTTCCAGTTGGAGGCCCAGGGGCTAATGTTCAAGCCCGTGAACGTTTGTCTTCCCACCACTCAGCGTGAAAACGTTCTGGAATTTATATGCTCTGTGGATTATGCATAAGAGTTGATCAAGTCAGTTGTAACAGGTCTCTGAGATCAGAGCATCCTCGTGGGGCATAGGTCGTGGTTAGCCTCTTCCGTCCTTACTCCAAGCCCAGGCTTTCCGGTTGGCCGACTTGGCAGTAATTGAATCTGGAGGTTGAGTCCCTTTTCTTTAAGAATTGCCAGTGGAGCCCTGTAATCCTCTCTGGTTCCTCGGTGAATCGGGACTTCAGTTTATTGACATGTAATTAGATCTATGTGTCACTGTGTCAATGCCAGTGTAAACATCACAGGGTGAGTAGCTGATCCTTACAAGATCATCCCCCCTAATCTCCAGGGATGCCTGTTAACATAGCCCAGGGGCCTTGGCTTCTCTCTGGATACCTGAGCCCAGCCCAGGAGCTGTGTAGTGACAGAAATCAAGGGCTTCTAGTTTCCTCCCTCCTATAACACTCCTCATCCTCAGCAAGCTCCAGCAACAGCAAGGGAGGAAGAGAAGGGAGCCTTCAGAATCCAGCATCTTGTTTCTTCTCTCTGTTGTTCCTTGAAGGAAGCAGGTGCAGCACAAAGGCTGGAGTTTGCTAGTGCCTAAGATGCCCAGGACCAGAGAACCTCTGAGTTTCCTCACACTAGTTAACAAGAATTGCTTTCTGGAACATTCCCTTCTTGCATACTTTTCCATGCTGAGATAGGATCTTTGCGGCACGTGTTGATCTGTGACACTGTCAAAGACTGGCAAGAATATGCTAGGCAGGCGAAGTTAGAAGGTCCACAGACAGGCTGGGCATTGGTGGCACACGCCTTTAACCCCAGCACTTAGGAGGCAGAGGCAGCTGGATCTCTGTGAATTTAAGGCCAGCCTTGTCTGCAGAGCAAATTCAAGAGAAACCCTGTTTCTAAAAAAAAAAAAAAAAAAAAAAAAACCACAAAACAGAAAAATAAAGAATCATTGCTGCTGTTGTTAGCTGTATGTGACTGAGTGCTGGACACTGCACTGACCTGTCATTGAGGCCATCACCTCAGTGATGCCCAATGTTTCTGTGAAGTCAGTGCCCCTTCATGCCCACCACACAATTGGTATAGCTGCAGCTCTGAGAAGTTCATGTTCTTGCACACAACTCAGACCCCAGAGGAGTGGACATCTGCTGGATCAAATGGGCTAGGGTCCCTAATCACTGTGTCAAATTGGTCACAGAGGGCTTCTTCTGTGTCCTGGAGACATCTTCCAGTCATGGCCAGCCAGCTCAGGGTGAAGTTGGATGGATAGACCCCAAGCAAGAACACTCACCTCCTCAACCTTGGCCCTGGGTGGTTCATTGATGGTGGACCTCAGCCCCTTGTTGGTTGACTATAGTTTATCCTGATGTCCATGTGGTTAGCCATACTGTGGACCCCAGCTATCAGGAGATTCTCCATAGGGAGCAGAGTCAAGGCTGTTACGGCAGCACTAGGGAGCAGAAGAGGCTCTGGCTTTCCCTCCTCCATGGTGTGCCCTCTCTTTGAGTCTTGTGGGTGTGGAGGAGCCTGTCCCTAGCAGTGAGGAACTCTAAATTCCCAGAGGAGTTCTACCAATGCCCATAGGCTCGGATCTGTGTGTCAGTTCTTTTTCTGAAGCAAATCATGCAGACCCCTCTCTCTCTCTCTCTCTCTCTCTCTCTCTCTCTCTCTCTCTCTTTAAACTGAGGTTCTTTTCATCTGATTTCTATCGCCTATGTGTGTTGCCATCTTGAGGAGGCATGTCCTGTAGTGAGTGGCAGTCTTCTGTGACCTGTTCTAGGTGGGCATTGGAACTCTGAGAGTGGCCTTGGTCAGCAGAGCCTATGTAAACCCTGGAATGACCAGAGCCACCAGCGATAACCTGAGGCTGGCTGGGAGGAGGCCCCTTTTCCATGGGTGCTTCAGTCTCTCTGGCTACAAATAGCACAGCCTCTTGTCTGTGAGTCCCCTACCAGGAGGGGGAGCCACCAAGGCATCTGACTCAATTCTGAGAGGCCTTTGAAGGTGACAGGCTGACTGTAAAATGTCACGCCAATCAATAAGGAATGCTGCACTGGGCAGAGGGGACAAATGGCATCTCTTATCTTCTTCACTGTGGAGACACATTGTGTCTCCACTTTATTTTGGGTAATTAAAGGTGTGTGTGTGTATGTGTGTGTGTGTGTGTGCGCGCACGTGCGTGCACGCATGCGTGTGCGAGTGTGCACGTGCGTGTGCTTGCTGGGGTGGGGGGATGATCACATACAGGAAACACCGGAGCTAGCATAAAACAGCATCCCATGAAAAGTGCCTCTGGTCCCTAGCAGATACTCCCAGCTTCCTCTTCCCAGACATAGTCTTTAAGCCTGTAGGCATATGTTCTCATGTGCATCTTTGTGGCCTGTACTTGTCTAGCTGTTGTTATGACAAGGAGACCTGATGTTGCATGGTCCAGATCTGACTTTCCTCACATGGCCCAGGATCTGCTCACATCATAGCATGGGTCAGAACTCCATTACTGCCTGTGGCTAGATAAGCAGTGCAAACAAAGGACAAAAGTGGCCAGCAAAAGGGCCGAGTGTGCCACGGTGACACTGAGTAGTTAACCTGGCCATGGCTGCAGTGCTTCTGCAGCAGATGTAACCTGCTAATGTTCCCCAACAGATGCAGCCTGCAGTCTCCAACCATGTATTCTTTACCACACAACACACAGGGAGACACACATGCTCCCAGATTCACAAGAGCTAAAAGACAAGGCTTCCAGAAGCCTGCCTGGGACAGACATGTATGTTGAAGCCACATGGTAGAATGTTACCCAGCCACATGGAATTCTGATCCACATTCCTTTTGCCACGTTGTCAAAGGACAACAGTGGACTGTTCCATTTATGACAAGTGTCTCAGTAGGTGATCTTTCAGGCTGGAGAAGCAGGTTGTGCAGCCTGGGGTATTGGGGGAGCACATGATGGGTATGGCGCCGTCTTCTGGGTGATGAATGTCTTGGAGATGGGGAGTTCCGGTTCAACTGAGTCAAACTTGGTATATGGGTGTTCTGTGAATTTCACTCCAACTAGGGTGTTTATGTGTGTATATCTGTATATGTATATGTGGGGTGTTTGTATGGTATGTGTATATATATGTGTATAGGTATGTGTGTATATGGTATATGTGAATGTGTGTAGGTGTGTGGTATGTGTATAGGTATGGTGTGTGTGTGTGTGTGTGTGTGTGTGTGTGTGTGTGTGTATAGGCATGTATGTGTGCCTGTGTATTTATGTAGGCATGTATATGTGTGTGTATGGTTGCAAATCCAGCAAGATATCAGGCAGATGCTGTGCTGTTACTCTCCCACTTTGTCACAGAGGTGGGTGGGGAGCAGGTTTCACTTCTGTTCTCGCTGATTGGGTCTCTACTGCCGTGCAGCGTTTGGTTTCAGGTGGGTGTGGCGCTGATTTTTTCTTGGCATGATCTTGATTCAGAACAGCACTAGGCTCTGTTTGGCATGTAGTTTTGGCATGAGAAAGGAACTATATTTATCTTTGGGGGTGAGTGATTTTGCGTTATGTGTTGACAATTTACTTAAGAGAAAAGGGACTCTACAGACACGGCCACACTTAAGAAAGATGGAGTGTGTGCTGAATCTACTTTGTTCTCATAAGCTGAGATCACAGTATGACTGTCCTGGGCCCATTCCTTCAGCCTCAAACACTTAAGGAAAGCAGGGTGCCTCTCGGAAACTTCTCTGAGCCTTCTCTGGAGAGACATGGCAGCTATCACAGGTTTGTGTGAGGAGTCCCCATGCCATGTTTTCCTTGAACAGCCTCCTGTGTCTCCTTAAGTACCCTCTTCCCAGCCTGGAACCAGACACAACCCATCACCAGACATCTGCCTGCTATCAGGCTACTTACCTTTCACAGCACTGGTCCAGGGACTTGTCAGTATGGCAGAGACAAGAAAGTTATATAGCAGGAAGGTTTTGTGAGCCCTGGAGAGCTGTCAACACCAGCATGAGTAGCATAGCTAGACTCAATCTCAAAGCAAAACAAAAAATAAAATAGTAAGAATGGTTTTTAAAAGTGAAAAAGTAGGCTTTGCTTCCAGGGTGTCTCTGTGTTGGATTTAGAAGAGGTAAGGGGTGCCTGGGGCTTGGTGGCTGCCTGGTTCCCTAACTTACACTCCCTCCCCCTTGCAAGAAGCATAATCATTATCACTAAACCAGAAGATATACTTAGTAAAATCAGAAGAGACTAAAATAAACCACATCACATCTGAGTAATCCAGAGATTAACCCCAACCCTCATACTGACCTTTTCCAGACTTCATCCTCCCTCTCTTCCATCCCCACCCCTTCCTTTCCCCACTCTCCACATCACCCCCTCCCTCAGTAAGAAGGGTGTCTGTCTGTGGGTGTTTTTTTAATAGAATGACAGTATCTGCCCCCATCCCCACCCCTGCCAGAAATGCAGCCTTGTCCCAGACATTGACAACTTCTTTTCAAATTGTAAGTGACATTAACATGAATCCAGGCTACATGGTGGCCATTCCCCCCTATGGGGACGGCATCTTAAGTTCCCAGCCCTTGTTAGTGTGGTCAGATTGTGACAAGCACCTGGTGCTGGCTGTTTCAGACTCTGGGGATTTCTGTGGGAGCCACCCAGGAGTGTTATTTTTATTTTCAGAGTTTTGTCTTTTTCCACAAATATTCTCACTGTGAAACATCCTGGAGCATGTGCAAAGGTTTTGTCAGGAAGGGAAAGTCTGCTGCTTCTGTGTGTTCACTGGGATAGTAGGATGGGTTTTGTTTTCTCATGCCCTGCCCAGCTAGTTTACCTCTTATCCCTTCCCTCTGTGAGCATTTCCCTCAGTCTCCCTCTTCCCCATCCTCCCGCCTCCTTCCCCCATCCTCCCTCCTCCTTCTCTGTCCTCCCGCCTCCTTCCCCGTCCTCCCGCCTCCTTCCCTGTCCTCCCTCCTCCTTCCCCTTCCTCCCTCCTCCTTCCCCCATCCTCCCTCCCTCCTTCCCCCGTCCTCCCTCCTCTTTCCCCGTCCTCCCTCCTCCTTCCCCATCCTCCCTCCTCCTTCCCCCGTCCCTCCCTCCTCCTTCCCCGTCCTCCCTCCTCCTTCCCCGTCCCCTCCCGCCTCCTTCCCCATCCTCCCTCCCTCCTTCCCCATCCTCCCTCCTCCTTTCCCATCCTCCCTCCTCCTTCCCCCTTCCTCCCCCCTCCTTCCCCCTCCTCCTTCCCCCATCCTCCCCCCTCCTTCCCCTTCCTCCCCCTCCTTCCCCGTCCCTCCCGCCTCCTTCCCCCATCCTCCCTCCTCCTTCCCCGTCCTCCCTCCTCTTTCCCCGTCCTCCCTCCTCCTTCCCCATCCTCCCTCCTCCTTCCCCCATCCTCCCTCCTCCTTCCCCCATCCCTCCCTCCCTCCTTTCCCATCCTCCCTCCTCCCCTCCCCCTTCCTCCCCCTCCTTCCCCTCCCTCCTTCCCCCATCCTCCCCCCCTCCTTCCCCTTCCTCCCTCCTCCTTCCCCCGTCCCTCCCGCCTCCTTCCCCATCCTCCCTCCTCCTCCCCTCCCCTCCTCCTCCCTCCTCTTTCCCCATCCTCCCTCCTCCTTCCCCCATCCTCCCTCCTCCTTCCCTATCCTCCCTCCTCCTTTCCCATCCTCCCTCCTCCTTCCCCTTCCTCCCCCTCCTTCCCCTTCCTCCCTCTTCCTTCCTCTTCCTCTCCCCCTCTTCCTCTCCTCCTCCTTCCCCTCCTTCTCTTCCCCCTCTTCTTCTCCTCCTCCTTCCCCATCCTCCCTCCTCCTTTCCCATCCTCCCTCCTCCTTCCCCTTCCTCCCCCTCCTTCCCCTCCTCCTTCCCCCATCCTCCCCCCTCCCTCCTCCTTCCTCCCTCCTCCTTCCCCGTCCTCCTGCCTCCTTCCCCCATCCTCCCTCCTCCTTTCCCATCCTCCCTCCTCCTTCCCCCTTCCTCCCCCTCCCTTCCCCCTCCTCCTTCCCCCATCCTCCCCCTCCCTTCCCCCGTCCTCCCTCCTCTTTCCCCGTCCCTCCCTCCTCCTTCCCCATTCTCCCTCCTCCTTCCCCTTCCTCTCCCTCCTTCCCCTTCCTCCCTCTTCCTTCCTCTTCCTCTCCCCCCTCTTCCTCTCCTCCTCCTTCCCCTCCTTCTCTTCCCCCTCTTCTTCTCCTCCTCCTTCCCCATCCTTCCTCCTCCTTCCCCATCCTCCCTCCTCCTTCCCCCTCCTTCTCTTCCCCCTCTTCTCCTCCTCCTTCCCCATCCTCCCTCCTCCTTTCCCATCCTCCCTCCTCCTTCCCCCTTCCTCCCCCCTCCTTCCCCCTCCCTCCTTCCCCCATCCTCCCCCTCCTTCTCCTTCCTCCCTCCTCCTTCCCCCGTCCCTCCCGCCTCCTTCCCCATCCTCCCTCCTCCTTTCCCATCCTCCCTCCTCCTTCCCCTTCCCTCCCCCCTCCTTCCCCTCCTCCTTCCCCATCCTCCCCCCCTCCTTCCCCCGTCCCTCCCTCCTCTTTCCCCGTCCTCCCTCCTCCTTCCCCATTCTCCCTCCTCCTTCCCCTTCCTCTCCCTCCTTCCCCCTTCCTCCCTCTTCCTTCCTCTTCCTCTCCCCCTCTTCCTCTCCTCCTCCTTCCCCTCCTTCTCTTCCCCCTCTTCTTCTCCTCCTCCTTCCCCATCCTTCCTCCTCCTTCCCCATCCTCCCTCCTCCTTCCCCCTCCTTCTCTTCCCCCTCTTCTCCTCCCTCCTTCCCCATCCTCCCTCCTCCTTCCCCCATCCTCCCTCCTCCTTCCCCTCCTTCTCTTCCCCCCTCTTCTCCTCCTTCCCCCATCCTCCCTCTTCCTTCCCCTCCTTCTCTTCCCCCTTTCCTTTGCTCTCCTCCTCCTTCCCCTTCCTCTCATTTCCACCCCCTTCTCCCTCTTCAGGTTACCTTTTCATACTTCTAGTCATGTCTCCTTGTGTTTCACTGTGGACCCACTGACATTCTTTATATTCATCTGTCTTAAGTGCCTTGAAGAGCATCTGCAGAGGCCAGGCACTGGGTCAGTGAGAGGAAGGGAGGGTCCAATCACAGAATGGAGCAGAGAGCAGTGCTGACAGGATACAGTCAGCAAATGATGCCTGTGGTAAGAGGGAGGCAAGACCTGGACACAGGAGTGGATGAGAGCACATGTAGGTGGATGGGGGTCAGGGCTGACTCCTATTACTCTGTGCACAAGTCAGAAAGTGGGCATCTCTGCGTGTCTGTGTCCGGCTGACCAGTGCAGCAGCTGCTGCACACTACTCATAGCCCCCTCTCTCTCATCCCTGGAGGACAAAGGAGGTTGGCATGTTGCTTTGCTCAGGGTTGAAATCACTTGCTCTTTTCTCTCAATGGAGGAGCAGCCAAGACTGCTGGTCACTGTGTCCAGGTTTCACTCATCAGTCAGGTGAGACTCTAGATCTCACTGAACTCTGTGCTATGGGAGACACAAGGACCTCTGCAGACCTGGAGGGGGGAAGGGGATGAGTATCACATATACATGGGCAGTGTGCATCCATGAGATGGGATGGATCTTAAAGGGAAGCTTATGCACGGCCAGAGAGTCACAAAGACTTAAAGATGTTCCTACAGGCCCAGCACTTGTGAGACTGGGTCCTGTGATGGCAATATTTTGATTCAGATTCAGTGGATAGCCACTGCACTGGAGTTCTAGAGGTTCAGGAGTCAGAGGTCAAAGCCTTGGTAGGCCCATGGAGCCCCTCACTTGATGAAGCCTTGTGCTCTCTGGACCATTCTCTTGAGAGACAGGTTTTGCCTATGGGAAGGTGTGGGAGGTTTGGACAGGGCCAAGCTTCTGAGGAGTTATTCCCAAGGAGGACTCTGCTGGCTCTGGGCCTAGGGACACTCACCCCTCATGCTATAACCCCTCATCTTTCTGTGACGCTATCCTGCTGAGGGGCATGGAAAACATGATGCTAGCTGTGATTTCAGGACAGGTGTCCAGAGTTAGGATGAGGTTGTCCTGGGTAATGAGGCTGAGTCTGGCCAGTGTCCCACAAAGGAGAAACTTGCACAGGTCATACACACACACACACACACACACACACACACGAAGTGCATGGAGAGAGGGAGGGTTGGAACTGTGCTGTCACCATCCCAGAGACATCTGTCCCCAAGAAAGACTTGAGTGTAGGGGATCCTTAGGGCTCAGAGAACACAGACCACCAGGGCTTGACCTCTGACTTCTGGGCCCAGGAATTATTTAAATCATCCAATCATCTATGGGAATGTGATGCCTAAACCTGCCTGAGACCCTCCAAGACTGAGCAGACATACCTGTACATGAGTCTGCCCTTCCAGTGGGAGGATGGAATCCATGGCTACCTGCTTCTCCAGCCTGTTGCTGGGTTGTAACAACAGCCCTCTATCTTGCTTTCGTGCCTGCTGAAACAGAAGAAGCCATGTTTAATAAAAGGAAGCCATTTTGGGCTTTTCCCTGTGTGGAAAGTTCTACTGTGTTCATTCCCTGCTGTTTTTCTCTGTGTGAGATTCAAATCTCAGGTTCCAAAAGAGTCTTTGGGAAATGAAACAGAGGTAGCAGGACCGGTCAGAGTGCTTGGAAATGACTAGTGATTAGTTTACAGTTGTTATGATACAGGCTCCACAACAATGGAATTAGTCTTCAGAAAGAGAAATTAAAAGGTAGTTTGCCCCCGAGGGAGCTGTGGGGCTCTGCGAATTAGTTATGATGACTCTCCTCCTGGGGACAGACGTGTAGCCCCAGGGCGCCTCATTGTTTAATCAGGACGGTATCGTTGAACTGATTAATCTTGCTTCCCCTGAAAGGAGATGCTTGCCTGCCAGGCCTGGGGATGATTCCTCTCTGCATAACACCAGTGTTAGAGCTTCCTGGGCTCAGGGGCTCTATTGGCTGAGTTAAGGAAGGGGCAGGACCAGATGGAGCAAGGTGAGATGGGCTGGGCTGGGACATGTTCTGCCCACCAAGCCTTCTGCTTGGGCCTGCCCCCCATGTGCTTGTGTTTGCTTCAAGCATAATCTAGAGGCTACAGACTTCCTTCCCTGTTTCTGTGGCTAGAGACCAGAGAGGAAGACAGACATCTCAGCATGGTCTGAGACGGTGTTCTCTTTCCTAAGGACATGGCTAACATTAACCAAGTCTGAGCCCTGTATGTTACTGTACAAGTGTAGCCAGGGTGAAGAAGGATCTGTGGCCTGTGAACTCCCCAACTTAACTTCCTCTGGACATCTCTTTCAACAAGTCCCACAACTGCCTGCTCTGATGCCACCAGCAGTGGCATCAGTGATTATGGACATGAAAACGTTCCTATTTCATCATCCTCTTCAGGATTCTGGATGTGAGCAAAGTGTTCTTTACCCATGGGACAAAGGTGCTGAAAAGTATTCCATCAGTTGCTCTAGTCCCAAGTGCTCATTTGATACATTGTATAATACTCATTTGATACATTGTATTACACCACAGACAGTCCATCCAAGGAATGCTCATTTGATACATTGTATTACACCACAGACAGTCCATCCCAGGCAGCCATGAGGACCATTAGACTACACTGAGTAACGTCTCAGTGTCCCCATTATGTCCAAGTAGCAGCTGAAGGCCCACTGTGAATCATGTATGAGTGTGTGTGCATGCCTATGTGCATTCAAGTTGAAGTGGGGAAAAGCTAACTTACAAGGCAAAAACTCAAGTTGTTGCAAGTAAAAATATCCTTACTTTTAACCAAGATGTGGCCAGAGTTGGTGAGGAAAAGCAGACTGGTAAGATGTGGTATGCTTAACACACCCTTCCATACTGAGGACCCTGGGATTTGGAAGTCTCCTGTCTCCCTCCAGACTCCAGCACTGTGCTGTCCCCTGGTTGTCTCGGGGGTAATTTATACAGTGGCAACTTCAGGACCTCGTGTTTGTGTGACACTCCCCCCGCCCCCTCCCCCGACCTTGAAGAGGCTTATTTGAGTTCTGTTCTGTGGCAAACAGGGAGAAGGCATGCATGTTTTCAAAGAGGAGAGAGATTTCCTGTCACTTTTCTTTGTAAGACAATTAAGCAATCCTGGAGGGTTCACTACTCTAGCTACTGGGTAAAAATCTATATTGAGAACCGTTCTATTTATGGAACATATGATCTTTTAAGATGTTGCTTTTCTTGCTTTATGAAAAACATAAAACCTCTTTCAACAACAAAACACTCTTAATGGAGCATGCCACCCAGTGTGTGTGTGTGGGGGTGTGAGGTGCCAACACGTGTCCTGCACATTAGCATAGTTGTGATGGAAGTGCTGTTATTTTTCTACTCGGGAAATCCCTTAGCACTTTAGCAGCGAATTTTGAAAAGATGTATATTCAGAAAGAATCCTCACCCTGCTTTCTGAAGAAAAGTAAGACAATAACAACATTAAAAAAAAAAAACTGTTAAGATCAATCCCCCCAGCCCCATCCCCCCACCCCAGAAGGAGAGGTTATCCTGAACACATAGCAACAGTACATCTCTGATCTATGGGGTCCATTCTGATATATTTTCTTCTTAAAATATTTCTGTTCTGTGTTTCAATTCCCTTCATTAAAAACACAATATAGAAAAATGGTCCAAATATTAGTTAGCTAACATTGGGGCTCTATTGAGAAACCCAGACCGCTCTTGTTTCCCTAAACCTTTTTGGATAGCCTTGATGATTTCCTGCCCCACAGCCTGGAATTGGAAGGTGCTCTGCTCCGTTACATTCTGCAGTTGGCTGTAGTTGCTGCTCTCTGTGGTGACAGTCATGGTCACAACGAGCACAGAGGCTGTAAGTGACCATGGTGGCCCATTGTGAGTGTGGAACTCTCTTGAGTCCTAGAGGACCTCACTCACAGACCCCTTATCTCTCATTTTGTTAACTCAGAGAAGAAACATACAGAGTCAAAGAAGGAGCTGGGGTTCTGTGTCCCACGGAAGAGGCCTTGGCAGGTATCCCATGGGGTCTGCCAACCCAGCTGATATGAAAAGCCATGAACTCATAGGTGGTCTCACTCCACCTGTCAAGAGATACCAGACCTTTTCCTAGCAGCTGAGAGCACTGGCCATGCTTTGTGTGTTAGGGTTTAGTTGCTATCTAAGTCACCCTCACTGTCTGCATGTGGCTGTCTTGGATACTGCAGCATCACAGCTGTCACCTAGAGGCCTCACTCCCAGGCCCATTCCACTGCAAAGCTGAGGACTGGACTCTGGTTTTTTGGGCATGCTGGAGGAGACTTGATAGTGCCTTTTGAAACACAGAGGGTTCCATTGTCTTGGGGTGGGGGTGGGGCAAAACAGACCCTGCCTCCAATGGAGGAAGGGAGGCAAAATTCCTCCTTGGTAGAACTTCCAGATGGGAACACAGGGGTGGGGTTCCCTCTAAAAGTGGGATGCAGCCACTTAAATCTGGCAAGGTCTGTGGTCACCCAGAGTTGGTACAGGTTCATGCTGGCTTCAGGCTGTCATTCCAGCATTGAGGGGTGATTTGTTTATTCCTACCTGTGGATATTGCTGGGCATGCTCTACAGTGCACACATTTGGCCACATAAAATCAGTTACTGAAAATTATCCCCATTTTCCTAGGCCCATTTGGCAACCTTTCTTTTCTACTCCTGTACAGTGTGGAGGTCAATTGGCAGTGGGGTGACATGCAGTGGGGAGGCATTGTAGGGTACAGAGGACACTGTAGGGTGCAGGAGGCTCTGATTGGTTCCTGAGCATCCTGCCCCTAGGATGTATGAGATGGAGCAGGTAGTGGGGTGGCATGTTACCCTGTGGATGGTGCCTGCAGGAGGCCAGCTACTATCAATTTCCTGAACCTTTAGCAACTGTTCTAAATCCATGGATCATGACTCCTTTGGGGTCACACAATAAGATATTTATTTATGTTACAATTCACATCAGAAGCAAAGTTAATCATGAAGTAGCAATGAAATGATTTTATGGTTGGGGTCACCACAATGTGAGGAACTCTATTAAAGAGTTACAGCCTTAGGAAGGCTGAGAACCACTGTTCTAGAGGCTACCTACTCTGGTCATTGCTCAGAGGTCTTGAATTTGGGTAGGGCCATGTATGGGGTTCACATAGTGCACTCCCTCTAATCCTCTGTTCTCTAGACTTCCTGTAGAAGTGCTGATCTGAGGAATGAAGAGCTGGTTAACTCTTCCAAGTCTTCCTCAGCCAATAGGGCATAATTTTCTGCTTTTGCTTTGTCTCCCACATTTTGAAATTCTGTCACAAAAACATGCCTCGGCTGTTGGAACACTTCTGCAAAGGGCTTTGGGAACAAATGCATACAGTCTAACCAAAGGGGCTTGGGACAGCTTACACCTTGTTTTTGCAGCCTTGGGGGAAAGGCTTGGGCACACCTGCAGTGTTTCCAGTGTTGAGTCCCTAGCAGCCTCTGACTTCTGGGACCTCTACTGGGAACCTGTGCTTGTCTGGCCCTTTGGACATCTCTGGTATTTCTCTTCTGCCTGTAAGACATTCTTACTACCCTGGTCTATCTGAAAGAGTTCTGTGCACATTCCTTGAAGAGCCCCTCGAATTTGGGTGCTCATCATCGCTGACATCACAGATCTCTAGCATTGTAGGGAGATCATGGGGTCTCCCAAAATACTCACATGGGACTTTCCAGGACCCACACTGCCTTTGTCTGTACTTTCCCACAGCAAATGTCTACAGCTGTTTAGTAGGAAGAGTACATGTTTTTGGTCCTGCTGGGCCCAAGAATATGTTCCCCTTCGATATCTGGGAACCAGAAATGTGCTGGGAGAGTGATGGTCAGGGCTGATGGAGAGGCCCACTCCAGGATGGGCAGTTGTTGGCTGGGAGTGGGGGGGCAGGAGGGAGTTGGAAATGTAATTCTATCTTCTTTTCTTCATTTTACTCCTCCTTCCCTCCCTTCCATTCTCCATCCTTCCCATTCCCTTTTCTTCTACCCTTCCCCTTGTTTTTCCTCTCCCTCAAGCATTTCCTCCCCCCTTCATTCACTCCCTTTCTCCTTTAAAAACTTAGCTTCGAAACCCTCCTTTTAGGGGAAGGAATTGGGGAAATGAACAAGGCTAGCAGGCCTTATCCAAAGTGGTCTGGAGCTGCTTGGTGGGGAGGGCATCTGAGCATTGGCAGGTCAAAGGCCAGTATGTTGTTCTCTACAAGGCTATGGGAGTACAGAAAAATGCTGAGGACAGGGGGACATAAGACCAGAGATGGGTATACATGGCCGGTGTTGGCCCAGGCAAGGGTGATGGCATGTCTTCGGGGCAGAGATAACAGAGAAGTTTTGGGGTTAGATGAAGTGGTTTCTTTCTGGGAAGGTCCAACAGTAAGTGAGTCTGCAGTGAGAGATGCCAGGGGCCATCCACCCAGGCCCATGCCTGAACTGTGCTGGGGCTGTAGTCACTGATAACTGGGAAGAGGTTTAACCCTTCATTCCTTTCTTGCCACCCCCTCCAATCCTTTACTCTGCTCAAAGGCAAGCGAAAACCCAGTGTGATAGAGAATGCCTGTAGTTCCCAACTTGGGGAGGTAGAAGCAGGAGTTTAAAAGTTCAAGTTCATCCTCAGCTACATAGGGAGTGTGAGGCTGCTACATAGGGAGTATGAGGCTAGCCTGGGTGTCCTTTGGGCTCCTGAAATTGGATGCTTTAGCTCTGTGGATGAAGAGAAGATGGACACAGCACCTCAGCAAACACCAATACTTAAGGCACAAATAGAGAAGATTGGCAGTAGGGAAGCAGAGGGTGGGTGAGGAAGGCCACACAAGGAGGTAGCAGGACATTATGGGGCATACCCAGAGGTCAGAGGCAGGGCAGGCAGACCCATCAGTGCTGTGAAAAGGCTTTCCTAGGCTTCTGATCTGGACTAGGAGGAGACTCCCCAACACAAAGCAGTCTGTGCTGTTTTCTTTCCAGTCTGCTGTGGGCCCAACAGAGCTGCAGGGAGGCGCTTTTGTGCTCTGTCCCTCAGGAGCACAGCTTGCAGAATTACAAGGGTCAGAAGCACAAATTTTACCTGCCCTGCTTAGACTGTAAAGGAGCCAGGATGGGGAGTAACAGGGAGCTGTGATTTATACTTTGATAACTTAAGTGAAATAAATTGATAGTTTAGCATGGGGGAAAAAATGACCACGTCTATTCCCACAGACTCTAAATGCTATTCCGGTTAGAAATTTCAACAAACGGGATAAAGATAAAATCAGCTGGTCATTAATACATAGTTTAACACCCGTGAGAGGCCGTGAACACAGCCTCGCTTTAGGCCATACTGCATGATTTACTGTTAGTGCTATTCCTCTCAAGTAAAGGCCTGGGCTAGGTAAGATTCATAGCTCCGAAGCAGTGTGAGCTAAGAACAAAGGCAATCTGAAGGACCCAGGCCACCCAGAATCCTGCATGGACCCTATCTCATTCCCAGGTGGCCAAGGACACTGAGTGGATTCTTGCACGACCAAAGTGTGTACTCCTGGGTCTTACCCTTTTGTCAGGTGATCTCTGTCGCCACACAGCACATTGCACTAGAGTTACTTGTTTATTTGACTCTGTATTTGTAGGTTTGTAGAAAGAACCTGTTTCTCATGTCTGACCACCAGAGGGTTGAGTGAAATGTTGGGTGAAACACAGGAAAAACAAGCTGGTTTGTTTATTATGATGCTAAGGACTGAGCCCGGGGCCTCACACTTTCTGGGAGAGCATTCCAGCACTGTGTTGTATAACCACCAGGGCAACTCTATGCTTCCCAGGCTAGCTTTGAACTCATTCTGTGGTCCAGATTGGTCTTGAATCCATGGCCTTCCTACCTCAGCTTCCTAAATTCTAGGATTACAGACCTGAGCCACTAGGCCAAGATAACTGTTTTGTCTTGTTTTGTTTTGTTTTAAGAAAAATGACTCTAGCAAAGCTTACATTATTATGATTCAGTCATAGAGACTCCTTGAGCATTCTTTGTGAGCTAAGTCAGACTTATGGAAACAGATGAGGTCAGCTTGAGTATTAACAAAAGCTCCAAAACAGGACCCAAGGCAGCACAGCTGATGAGAGGCAGGGCTGAGGTTTGAATGGAGGCTGGGTGGAGCAGAGCCCTAACTGTGGGGCCTGATCCTTATCTCTGAAGCCTGAGTGCAATTCAAGCTGCTGAGCTCCAGTGCCCTCGGACACAGTTCCAAGTAATCCCTGGACCCTAAAACAAGCTGCTTGTGCTATAAATCTTCAAGTGTCTCCTTTGTGCTGCATGGTTAATGTCACCTTGATACATGCTAAAGTCGTCTGAGAGGAGGGGAGCCTCCATTAAGAAAATGCCTCCATAAGATCAGCCTGTAGGGCATTTTCTTAATTAGTGATCGATGGGGGAGGGCCCAGCCCATTGTGGGTGGTGCTATCCCTGGGTTGGTGGTCCTTTGTTCTATAAGAAAGCAGGCTGAGCAAACCAGTAAGCAGCATTCCTCCATGCCCTCTGCATCAGTTCCTGCTTCCAGGTTCCTGTGTTGTTTTTGAGTTCCTGTTCTGACTTTCTTTGATGATGAACAATGATGTGGAAGTGTAAGCCAAATAAACACTTTCCTCCCCAAGTTGCTTTTTGGTCATAATGTTTCATCGAAGTAATAGAAACCCTAATTAAGACAACCCTCATTTGCTAAAGATGGGCATTCACCTTCCAATGGGTATTGTGAAGTCACCAAGGTTGGCCGCTGGGAGGGAACTCCTCCAGCATAGGAACTGAGACACAGAAGCTGGTTTAGAATGTTGGGCTATGGCACAGCCCCCTAAGAGACTGAGTCACCCACCCAGACAGCCTTGTTTAGGCTGTACTGTCTTAAAATTGCCACTGAGATTTGGAGGAATATAAAGCTGTGCTGTGTCATCTGTGGTACCCAGCACTAGAAGGGTGATGAGAGCCCCAAGCCAGTGTAGACATTCATGAGTTCAAAAATCCCTCAGCTGTAATTGAGAGAGCCACTAAAATAGAAGTCAGTCTCTTTGTCTGTTTCTTCCTTCATGCCCTCTGTGCTCTCCCTCTGTGCCTCCTCTTTTTTTCCATCCTCCTCTGTGCACCTCTCTTACATGCACTCAAAACAAAAGACTACCCGTAGGTCTTCACAAAGTTTTCAGGGTATGATGGCAAAACCTTTAAATATTGGAACAGTTTTGAGCCTTTGTTTTCTCATGGACATTGGTGTCCAAAGGTTCAGGGCAAGGTTGCTCTGATGCGCTGGGCTCTGATGTCCAGGGCTCCGGAGCTTCTCTGAGTTGCTTACAAGTAGAACACTTTATATAAATTGGGAGGGCTTCATTTTTCTTCTGTGGGATGGGGAAATTTCTTTTAGCTTGCTTGAACTCTTCCTGCTAGATCTGATGGGAGAAAATGACTTCTAGATTCAAAGATAGTGACAGATCGTCAGTCAGCACCTCCTGTGATGGCCATGCCAACCCACCCTGCATTCTAAGGACACATCGCCTCCCACAGTTCCAAAAGAGACTTCCCTTGTTCCCATTTTCTTCCTCTGCAGTGCTGTGAGGGCAGGGGCAGATTTTGGTTCACATGAAAGTGCACAGTGTTAACTAGGTGACATATGGGTGGGGGACACTTCTGCTTGTCCACTGCAGCAAGGGGGGCCGTTTCCATAGAGATAAGAAGCAGAAGTGCTCATGCAGCCTAATTGGTATGCATCCCAGGTTCGGGTTCATTGTGCCTGTACTAATGACAGGGTTGTCTCAATAATAAGGATGGTGCACACTGGAAAAATTCGCTGCCTTCGTATATTTTTCCCTGGCAGAGAACTACTTAGAGACCGTAGTCAGTAAGAAGAGTGACTGGCAGGCTTAAGGGGCTGCTTAGCAGCATATGGGGAAGGCTGGTGCTCCGTGCCACGTGCATATGCTGCCATTAAACTCCAGCTTGGCGCTTTGTGTGCTCCTGGTCGCATGCCAGCAAGCCCACCTGCTGCAAGAATACTTATAAAGCCCAACTCAAAAGTGATTGAAAAGCTCCTAGAATAAACTGTAATAACACAGTAACACAGTGCCTCACAGATGGGACATAATTGCGAGCTAAAGTGTACAGCCTCTGCGGTAATGAAAACACGAGCCATTAAATTAAAATCACAAGGGGAAAAACGATAAAAGTCTGTTGATTTTTTTTTTTTAGTTTTATTGCAAAAACTTCAATTTTCCTGCCCTCATTAATCAAATACCATAAAACTATAGTGTCACTTTGTTCTGGGGGAGATGCAGGCAATTAAAATGATGGGTGTTGATTAAAATGATGTAACTTTGGTTGTTTGCTTGCACGGATAAGTTAGACCCTCTGTAACTGGAGCCTGGGGCTTCTGACATACATCCGTCCGCTGGCAGACACGGTGCCTCTGGAATCTGCTGGGATGTCTTCTTGAAGCCGAGGTCATGCAGGCTGAAGAGCTTGGCTCTATTTTCAGTATCAATACATTTGAGAAGTAAATACTTTCTCTCTCCTCAGCCACTCTCTCTCTCTCTCTCTCTCTCTCTCTCTCTCTTTTTTTTTTTTTTTTTGATATATCAGTGATTTTTCTTTTCCTTTCTGTCTTTTTTTTTTTTTTTAAATATATAATTGAGAGACTGCTATGTAAACACAGGAACTCCCAGAGTCTCATCAATGCCATTGTAATTAGTGGTGGGCCAGGCTTGGAGCTGCAGGCTGGCACCCGGGCAGGCTGAATGGGCTCTGCAGGACTCCGAGACATCGCCCCTCAGCCGCCAGCGGCCCCCCAAGCATCATTGTTCTGCTCTTGTCTGTGGGTGGGCCCTGGAGGAGAAAGAAACATTTGTCACGGCTGTACCCAAGTAAACAGCCTTGAAAAGACTTTCTTCATTTCTGATTGTGTGTTTCTTCGCTGTTCTTCAGGGCAAAGTGGGCCGATTTCCACGCATTTAAAGAAGGGAGGAGCAGGAGGCAGAGTGCCCGTCCTAAGAGCAGATAGAGAGGCAGATGGCACCTCCGTGTCCCCATCCCCGACCCCCAGGACAGACCCTGGCAGCTGCTGTACTTTTCCCCGTCCCTTCACCTTTGTGGCAAAGGACACCTGGGCTGTTTCTCTGAGCATGTCTCTTGCTCTGAGGAGGGTCTTGGCAGTCACTAGAGGTGACAAGGAAACATTTACCATAGCACCTCCACCTCCACAGGCTGCCGGGCTGCGCAGTCCCTGACAGAGCCACATCCTGCAGCTGTGGGGGTACTGGGGGCAACTAGGGGGTGTGGATGAAAAATCATAGATAGAAGTGCCACTGGCATTGTTAGAGCAGATCAGAGGGCCCACGATGCCCGAGCAGGCCGGATGACACTCATGAGGTGGGGAGGGAAGACGGCATGGGCAATGCTGACTCAAGCCTTTCTCAGGGACAGGGACAGACTATGGTGTCATTTTTTTTTTTTTTTTAAAGAATGAGTCATTTCTGAGTGGGCAGATGACAAGTCACGTGGGCCCACACTAAGTCATGCAGCTATAGTGGCCCATTAGCAATGGGATAGCCAGGCCTAGGTGCTGACCAACCCACAGGTTGTCTGCTAACAGGCTATCCCAAGTGGACCATCTTGAAGAAGCTCGGTTTACCATTTTATAAGCTGTTCTTCCTATGAAGGACCGCATAGGGCCTTCCTCTCTGTGACCAGAACTGATGCTGCACCCTTTTTCACAGTGGTGACTTCATGGCTGATCTGCAGAGACCTTCAGTGTTTACCTAGCCTGGGTTAATGGCACTGAGGACACATAGTGACACTTGCCAAACTTTGGGTGTTCTAGGCTCTTTCCAGGCAATCAGCACCCCATGGCTGTCTATTCCATGGTAAAGGTGGCTATGGCCAAATGACCCTACTGTGCTCAAGGAGCTCACCAGCTCCTGCCAAGTGATCAGCTGAGTGGTCATGACCAATCATGAGAATGCAGTGGACTCTAGTGGGCCAAGTCGGAGTGGAATGTGGGAAAGGGATCTGGTTCGGACATACGAACAGGGGGTGATGTTCTTGTCACCTGTGGTAGCCTGTAAAGTAGAGCTGTTGAGTCACCTTGGCTATGAGGAGAGGTAGGAGCATCAGAGGGTCACTTCAGCCGTATGCTGTGAAGCTGTGGCTGGTTGTTGAATACATTGTGTCTTCTGCCACGAAGAGAAATACGGCAAAATGTGATGTCTCCAAATGTACAACATGACATGTATTGACTTGAAGCAAAGGATGACAGAGCCATTATTATGGTTGATCAACTCATTTGCTGAAAGTGTAGACAGTGTCCTCCTTGGTTTAGACCTCATGTTAAGTCCCTCTGTCCCCTCTGACATTTGGGAAAACAACTTGGAAACCAATGGGCACTGCTGAGCAAGGAAGCAGAACTGTACAGGCCTGTTGTGGCCTGAAAGGATGGGTGAGCTGTGGCCATGAGTGATTTTAGGATTCCTGGAACCATGTCAGTGTAACTGTGTGACCTGATTGTAGAACTGCTTACCGACTGTCACTTCCCACTGAGATTCCATCCAAAGAGCCAGATCTAGAGTGGTACGTGTGAGTCCCTTAGGTTGTGAGGTGAGAGAGCACACAATGCTGGAGCTCACACACCCAAGCTCTGCTGAGCTGCACAGCTTTAGCTTGGGGTATGTTTAGGAATATTCCTCATAAACTCTGTCTTAGGATGTGTTTCTCTTATCTAAGAGTCTCTTAGTCTCTTATTTAAAATGAAACATTTGTGATTGGTCCGAGGAGTGCTCTGACACACTGGTCCCTCCTGCTCTGATGAGAACACAGCATTTTCATGCGTGAGCTTTCCTCGCTCAGGTGACTAACATCTGACTTAATAACTTGTTGCCCTGGCTTTGTTTTCCTTCTAATCCCTAAGCCCAGACCTAGATGGCATATTCATTTTGCTGCTCACTTAATGGCAACTGCTGAAGTTTAGAGAGTTTGTGAATAAATAGGGTGATTAGCTAGTGTCCTCTCCCTTGGTCATGTGACTCTATTTTTGACGGCAGATTGGTTTTCTTCTACCTTCTTGAGGAGTTTACAAAGGAAAATGTCAGCTTCCTTTGCAACTTTCAACTCCAAGTCAGCAAAGAACTACAGAGCCTTGAAGAGGTTGGCTTACAAGCTGTGTCAGCTTGCCACCACTGGCCACAAAGGCACTGAGAAGGTAGTCGGTTAGACCTATGAGCAGGGGACAGCACTGGTGGATATGGCCTGTCCTCAGGCTTAGAGACCTGTTGCACTTTAAAGTGTCCATAAAAGCCAGAGCAATTGTATCTGGTCATGTGACCACTCCCCATATGATGGTTAATATTGCCAACTTGAAAAGAATTAGAATGATAGGAGACAAGACCCTAGGCTTAATTAAAGTGAGATGACCTCCCCCCCTCCCCCGAATACAGCAGTACCTTTCCATAAACTGGGTTCCTGGGCTGAATAAAAGAAAACAGAGCTGGGTATCAGCGGTCATCATGCTGACTATGGATTCAACTTGGCCAGCCGCCTCCTGCTTCTCCTCCATGCCTTCCACATAGTAATGGAGCCACAACAAGCCCTTCCTTCCTTAAGTTGTTTTGTTGGGTATATAATCACAGCAGAGAAAAAGAAGAAAGTACCTACCTCACCCTGTCTCCTGAAGTCTGGATCGTAGCAAATAATCTGAAGAACAAACTGACCTGTGTTCTAAGCCACTGTGTGAGCAACTGCCCCTCATCTACTCTCCACTCAGGTCCTCCCAGCTCTGCTAGGGATCTACTTAGTCATGAATTCAGATGTAATCTGGAGTCCTTGGTTTCATCCCCAGGAGGTCAACTTGCTTGTGGAAATTAACCTGGACAGGACCCAGGTGGGTTAACAGGGGAGCAGTGACACCCCAGTTAGTCTCCGATGCTCATGACTGTCTGGTCACCACAGAAGGGGCAGCTAGAGCCCCACCCTCAATTCACGGCTGGGGCTGCTTGAGAGACAATTTGAGGGCTTTAGCAGGTGTTATTAATTCTTTCAGAGTGTTTCCATCCACGGTGTCTCACCAGACAACCTTTAGTTTAAGCAATCTAGCATGATGTCAGCCATGACTGCAGCAAGGCCAGGGGCCCCTTGTCATCATGGGGCAGGGAGGCTACCCTTGATTATAGAAAGAGCCTTCTCTGGTCTCCAGTGTTTGTGCCGCTGAGGGTGAGCCTCCTTACCTCAATCAAGGGTTTGGGAACTTCCTTACGGACACATTCAGAGGCTTGTCTCTTAGGTGATTCTACATTGGTTAATTCTGGTGGTCAATATTAACCACCACAGGCACTCCCCTCCACGCATTATTATTGAGTTTTACTTGACATCTTGATCCCTCCCCCAACACAGACAGGTGTCCTGAATGGCACAAGCCAAGAGGCTTCTCCACCTCTTGTCTCCAGCAAACTCTATGGCTGTGAAACACTACCATTTGAGACTATGAATCACACGCAGCATCCCCAAGGCTGAGTTTATATTGAGTTCTGCGCCATTACCAAAACACAATACCAAAACTCAATCCTCCAGGTTTCTTTGGATTACATGGTGTTGCCAATGTGCTTGGAATAAAGAGGTCCCCTTGACAGGGGCAGGATGACTGGGCAGAAGCTATGGAATGATCTTGAAGGGATCCCAGAAGTTGAAAGAGACCTGTGCCAGCAGACAGCCCAGGGAGCCTGAGGAATGGTGGCTGTGTGGAGGTCCTTGGGGCAACATGAAAGTCACAGCACCTTTCAATTCCAGGTGCCTTGGTGCAGGGTAGGGTCCTCTCTTGGGGATGAGGAATAGACTATGGATAAAGACTCTTTTCTGGAAGATTCTAGGAAGCCTCTGTGCGCTAAGGTGATGGGGCTCGTCATCCCCCCACCCCCCCTGCCTTCTATACCCTGCAACTCCTAGGGCAGAAAAGTAGTTTATTTTCTTTCTTGGCTTCAATTAGGCTTCCAACCATGATGTGAGCTCCCTCCACCACAACTCTGGCAATTAGCGTGCACGGGAGAAAGTTGCAGGGTAGCTTGGGCAGGCCTTTATGTGGTGCTCAGCCCAGGGTGGGGGCCCTCTTTCTCTCCAGCAAGACACAAGCCTGAATGGGAGATGTCATTAGACCCCCCATTCCTCCAGTACCGCTTCTCTTTAGAATAACAAAAACACATCAGTGGTAAGTTTCAGTGTTATTTTTAATAAAAGAAAACCCTTTAATTTACATATATTTAAGGCTAAGTAAATGAAAATGCATTATGTTACCACTGTTCCCCGGGATAATGAGCCCAGAGGATTCGGAGCAGCGATTTGCTTTCAAGCCCCGCACACCCCCAGCTCGAGCTTGCTGCTGGCGTGAGGGAGGGATGCAAGGCCACACTAAGATGCCTCATGGGCTGAGCTTGCTGTGCCCCAGTTGTAGACCTTGGAGAACCAATGGCTTTCGTGACAAGCAACCAAAGGAGCCTAGGTTAGTGCTCGCCTGCTAGGTCAGTCTCCAGCAGGGTGCACCATGCAGTATGGGTGGCACACCGCTTCCCTAGATGTGGGTTTCCACACTACCCTTGAGAGGCCTAAGAACAGGACTCAGGGAACAAAGAAATCATACATGTACACAGTAGCAGTAGGACCAGCCCTCTGGGAGATCTGAGCCCTGAGGCAGGTGGCCATGACTCCTCCCAGATGCAGATTTCCTCCAGACTCCAGGAACAGGGCTGAGGAGGTCCTGGAGCAAGCTTGACATTCCTGCTTCTGCAAGGACATGCTCTTTCCTCTCTGTTTCTATTTTCTCCAGGTAATCGGGTGACTTGAAAAGAAGCAAGATAAGGGTATTGTGTGGCTGACAAGATTCTGATGATACTGTTTGTGAGGAGGTGGGAGGGAGTCTGGCCTCTGAACTCACCAGTGGTCAGGGAGAACATCCCACACTTCTGCCTCTGCATTACTCACTATAGGACACCTGGGATCTTTAGCTCTGATCTTTTACTCTTGAGGTGGTAAAATGCCATTTGGTTAGGACCCTATTTTCTAGCTCAGCAGTGACAATCTTAGTATAAATGCTATGTGTTTCTATGCAAGGGCACTGTCCTGGCACATGGATTACATTTGGCTGCAAGATAGGAATTGGGCTGGTAAAATTCACTTCTGTTTGTTTCCCAAGGCCTGTGACCCTCAAACATTCACGAGGGATGGTTGCCCACTGTAGCATCTCTCTGGTGAGGTATGTTTGTCCCCTCAGTATCTTTCTGGGAAGTGGGATGCATTGAATTAAGATGAGCAGCATGCATGCCTGCCCACGTGGCCAGCTTGGCATAGTGTTTTGTTTGGAGTCATGTACAGATATTTACCAAACAGCATATGGCAGGAAGCTGCTGCCTCCATGCCCACGTGGAAATTGCAGCAGCTCTGTGATCCAGAGAGCTTGAATTGTAGCTTTATGGAGACGATCTGGGACCATGATACTCAGAATCCAACCAGTGGATGGCATCATGTATTTGCATAGAGAGGCTAGGAGGGAGAAGGCATTCTGTTTAAACAGCTTATGCAGGGACAAGTTCCTTTAGCAGAGGTGATATATCTGATTTCTTCTTGTGTCTGAAATAGACCAAATTGGATGTGGCTTGTTCTCATAGCTGGCTTGCTACAAGACAGTGCTGGCCTGTGAGCCCAGACCAAGTGGCTGTCAGTCCTTTCTTCCTTTGGGAGAAGCTAATTCTTTGGCTTTGGTTGTGCATTTGGTCTCTGGTTACAAACACCAATGATAAATGTATTATTTACAAATGCCAATGATAAAGGTATCATTTACTTTTCTGTTGCTGTGATAAAACAATATGAATCAAGCAGCTTATAGAAGAAAGAATTTATTTGGATTTATGATTATATCGGGTTAGAATCCACAGTGGGGATAGGGATGGGAAGGCCACAGCGGCAGAAGACAGGAAGCTGAGGGCCCACGTTTTGAACTGCAAGTACAACAAAGAAAGAAGAAACTAGAAATGATGCAACTATGGACTCTCAAAGCTTGCTGGCAGTGACATCCTACCTCCAACAGGGCTGTACGATCTAAGCCTTCCTAGACAGTATTATAACCCAGGGACCAAGTATGCAAATTATGGGAGTGGGGAAGCTCATTTACACCCCCACAATAAGCCTAGCAGGCACGCTATTCTGAGCCTTGCAGAGCTTGGGTTTTGGGCATGACCCTTTGCCGTTTCTTCTGTGGCTTCCCTTTAGCTCCTGATTCTGACTTGGAAGCTGGCCTTGCCCTCACCAATGCATACCCTGTAGGGAGCCATGCATCAGAGGAAGTGCAGGGAGGAGTCACATAGGAAAAGCACATTTTTGTTCTAAGCACCAGGTTCTCCTCCTGTGTGTGCCCAGGACTCAGGGGTGGGAGTAAGGGATGCAGAAGAAGACGACAATGCAGACCATGAGCGTGGTCTTCCCAGACTCGTGGGGATAGAGGTGAGGGAACTGACTCAGATCCACCCTCCCTTTTCCTTAGATGTTCTCCTGGTGCCATCCTTTCCACAGTGTGAGTGTTGTGATTCTTCAAGGAAGGTCAGTCCACTGTGGACTGCAAGCCTGGTGAGGATGGAGGTATTTGTCTTTTCACCATGGCCCTTCCAGGGTAGCTCAGCATCTGCACACAGTGCCCACTGCAGGGAGTAGGGCAGATGACAGTGTGGACACAGAGCACAGGTATCTCTTAAGTGCATCGCCCAGGGACCCCTGGGTAATAGTGTTAAAGGATACATTGGGATATGGCTCAGTGATAGAGCACTTGCCTCATATGCACAAGCACTGAGCATCAATCCCCAGCACTGAGATGAGGAGTAAGGGTTGACTGTCCTCCAAGAGGGCTTCTCTCTTCATAGCTTGCATTTTTAAGTGGTTTTTCAGAGGACAGTTTTGAGTTACTATGGGGGAATTATCATGTTAGTGATTTGTGTGGCCGTTTTCCTTAAGCCCAAGACAAAGTGTGTTGATGTAAAAAACATTCTTTAGGTTCCATAAAGGGTAACACTCTGGAAGAGCTAGCCTGGCTCAGTGATGAGCCCCCCACTCACTTCCCCTGGGGACCTCATAGCTGTCGGAAACGCAATGGAACTGTCAAAAGCGCATGAAGTCAGCTGTGCAAACGGGGGAACAGAAGTCACGGCTCCCTTTGTTCTGTGACAGCAGGAAAATCTTAAACTTTTCATCAAAGAGGAAATAAAATTCCAACACGTGCACACCTAAGTAGCGGGGTTTGCCCCTCCCTACTCCTCACCACCAACACAGAGTACGCTTGCCAACCAACCACCTCTTATCAAGTTGGTAGCCATGGGCCTCATCTTGCCTACCTCCTTCTGGGCTCTGCCTGGATCTCATGTACAGGAGCCTATCCTTGCAGGACACACATTCTTAGAGAAGACCCTGTTTACATGATAGAAACCAATGTCAGCTTCACAGAGGGGCTAGAGGAGTGGCCATGGGGGCTGAGACTGTGGCTAGGAGTCTGATAGTTCAACACTCCCCATTGTCCCCTGCCTAGAGTTTTCAAGAGCCTCATAGAGGGTATCAGTCTGTGTGCTGGAAGGAAGGAGAGTTAATGGAGCCTAACTTCACTGGTCTTGAGCAGCACCAGGAGTGTTCAAAGGGCAATTGCTTTGCTAAGAGCTCCACCTCCTCGCAAGCCCTCTGTTATTTCCTCTGTTATTGAACTGTGGCACTCAGCAGTCAGCATGTGTCCCCAGCATTGGCCTGGTGGCTCCTGGGAGTTCTACAGTGGCACTTCTTTGCTACTTTTTTGGTTCATCTGAAATCCTTACAATGATCAGGACAGCCACAGAACTGTTGAAGGGACACCCTTCAAGACCCTGAGCTCATGTCTTCATCTTGCAGATACTTTCAAGAACCAGACACTGTGGCCGGGCTGACGGCTTTGGAGGAGTGCAGTAACTGCCAGCCACAATGGCTTTTTCTTCTCTTTGCTTTGAGTCACCTGCTCTGTCCTCAGGTCCTGGATAAGAAGGAGAGGACAGACCAAGGGGGTAGCAGATACTAGCTCGTGGAAGGAGGAGTGTTCTAGAACACAAACTGAGACAGAAGTCAGGAAACACAGGCAAGCAGGCAGACTCCTCCCACCATGGAGGGGCCAGCCTCCTGTTCTTCCTCTCCTCTATGGCTTCAGGCTCAGGGACAAGGGACAGTCACAGGCTTGCCTGCAGGACCTGTCTGGGGTTAGCTAGGGTCCAGTAATGTGGTGTGGAGAGAACTCACAGGGGGACTTGTGGCCGTCAGGGTACTCGTGCCCTCTGCCAACAGTTATTGTCATTGACAAGGTCCTAAAGGTGGCTAAATTTGACAGCTGGCTAAATATCCCTTAAGGTCATTTGTCAAAGGGGCTGTGGGATTATGCAAATATTTGTGCTTCATAAATACTGGGTGAGCGAGCCTGTGTACCTATGTCTCTTTGTGTGTGTGTGTGTGTGTGTGTGTTTGTATTACTTTTCATGTGTGGGTGAGGGATTACCTTTCATATGTGTATGGGGGTTACTTTGTGTGTGGGGGGGGGTCAATTTTCATGTGTGTGGGGTCACTTTTCATGTGTGCATGTGTGGTTACCTTTCAGGTGTGTATAGAGGCATGAATGGAGCTTCATTTCTCTATGTAAAAGAAGAAAAGTAAATGAGGTTTCTTCCCTTGAGGTAATCTACTCACCCAGGCTTCCTTCCTTCCTTCCTTCCTTTCTTCCTTCCTCTATGTGTGTCACAGTGTGTGTGTCCCAGGCAGCTCTGCAGCAAGGGCTTTCTATAGTCACCTCCATCAGAGCCTTGGAAAGGGTCCCCAGAGCTTAATCTTTCAGACTGGGAGTCCTGGGAACCTGCCTTCCCACAATACTGGAAATGTGACTTGCTTGCCAAGTGAAATAGCTTTATTTAGGTGGTGACAGCTGTGAGGGGGCTTGCTGTTTGGGAAGTCTGTTTTCCTGGCCATCTTCTGGGTCCTCTTACCTGACTGTTGAGTGCAGGAGGCAGCGTCCCAATGCTGTCTAAATTTTAATCAGCTGCAGCTAGGCCCATACTATAGTGCAGGGGTGGGGCCTGGCAGGGTATACTCACTGGTGACTCATGAGAGCATTGCTTTGTTACTTGGGAACTCATCTATCTGCCTGGGTTCCTGCGTACCAGCATCCTTTTGCTGTCCTTGCTGTGTCTATGTGGGACGTTGCTATGCTGTGTGCTGAGTTCAGCAATAGGACCCTCTGCCCCTTCAGTGCTGGGGGCTACAACTGAAGACCATGGTGTGGGCAGCCTGGATCCCTCTGAGCCTCCTCTCATCCTGGCTTTCAGACAGTCTTATCCTTGTGTCAGCGAACAACTATGCCTGATCTCTTTGAAGGATGACAGACAACACCCTTCTAAGATGCCCTATCCAAATGCAACCATCCCACTCAGAGGAAGTCATCATGAACAAGGGCACCTGCGTTGTTACTTTTTTTATTTTTAATATATTTTCCTCAATTTAAAATGATGGTATGAAGCTAAGGTTGTTGAATATTTTGTTATTTAAAAATTTTGGCTGAGGGCTTTGGAGCTCCCTGGTCATCCACTGCAATAGGCCTTTCACGGGAGTATTTTGGGCACATGCCTGAACCCTAGCACTGACCTCCTCGTTCTATAACTCAGCCATCTTCTCCTCATGGTCCCTGTCATCTACCTTCGTTGGATTTCGGGGATGGAAGCCTTTCCCACAATTAAGGTACACTGAGAGGATTAATCTGCTTTTTGTAATCTTGACAGAAACGTGATACTATAATCTAGCTGTTGACTGAAATCTAATTCCATTTAACTTTTCCTCGACTGGGTGAGGTGCTGTCTCCCTCTGCTTTCGCTGGCTTCTTTGTATCTGCTATGTGATCAGAGATGACGGCGTAATTGATTTCTGAGCCATTCAAGGGGCCTTCAAATTGCTTCTGTTGTTGGCTGTCGAATGTTGAAGGTAAAATAAAGTCAGGGCTCTATTTTCCTAAAACCTGTTCAACAAGGAGGCAGCCTCTACTGTAAGGCATGGCTCTTAGTGGGAACCCAGGCAATGGTGGTCATCACCTGAGATGTCATCACAGGAAGAGCAGAGGAGTGTGTCTACAGTTAAGTATCCCCCTCCATTTCAGAGTGCTTTCTGGGAAATTCTATTCTAATGTTCTGATGTACTCATCAGCTTACATAGTTTCCTCAAAACTTGGGGGCTTCTGGAGATAATTTGTGAAACAATTTCTGTTGACTTTGATCCTTTTAGGTGGCTAAGTACTAATAAAATCGAGAATGAGCTGGCTTAGCTGTCCCACAGCTGGTACCTGAGCTAAAGGACAACAGAGATGCTATCCATAGCATTCTAATCTGTTGGCTGGCACAGGTCTCACACACAGGAGCTGAGTGCAGGGACCCTTGTGTAGGGATGATGACACTGTTTTCCTACATAGAGGTGTCATGGTGCTAACCTGCTCTCATGCCCACATTCTGCCGGCCTACGTTTACCAGTGGCTGATTTCCCCTGCAGCACCCAATGCTGGAAATTTCCCCAGCACCAAGGCTGTGCAGGCTTGGCTCCCATGCCTAGGTTCCCCAGCCACTAGGCTCCCTCAGGACTCTCTGAAGGAACAAAGGAGGCCTAGAGAGAGTTGAAAAGAACCAGTGTCTGCTGTGGCATCCTTTCAGTCCTTCTGGAGTGTGGCCTTGTCTTTGACATGCTACCTTACCTGGGAAGATGCTCATTTCTGCAGAACCTCCCCACTTAGCTCTCTCCCCATAGGCTAGGAGGTCGCACAGATGCAAACCAGTTCTACTGAAAATATAATAAATGGGGGGAAAATGGCCATTCTGCAAGCCTGGGTAAGATCCCAAATATGTCCCAGGTCCTTTTGACCTGTGCTCCCAAGGAGGCCTGATGATGTACCAAGTCTTCAGACCCTGATTCCTGGACCCCAAAGAAGACCAGGAGACTAAGGACAGAAGTCCTCTGCCAAAATTTCTGGACTTCAAATATTCAATAATTTTATCTTTATACCATCATTTTATGATTCATCTATTTGTTAATAGGGTTTCTCTGTGTATCTCTGGATGTCCTGGAACTTGCTTTGTAGACCAGACTGGCCTTGAACCAGAGATCCACTTGCCTCTGCCTCCTGAAGATTACTGAAGATTAAAGGTGTACACTATCATACCTGGCTTCCATGTCATCATTATAAATTGGGAAACATATAAACCAAAAAATAACAACACAGATGCCCTTGTTCATGATGTGGTCAGTGACTGCCTCTGAGTGGGAATGCTCTAGAGAGGCATCCTTGACAGACCTACAGGTGGTACAAAGGACTTGGCTTGATATTGTGTGGACTCCAAGTCTCCTTAGGATCCTTCACAAGTCACCCTCTGGATACTAGGACTGCTTTCTTGGCATCCCATGTGCACACCCAGGACAGGAAGAGCTATCGTTAGCTACACAGTATCTAATGTCCCCCAGAATGTGACAATCCTGGCCCTCAATACCTCAGAACATGACTGTATTTTGACAGGGCATCTTAGAGAGGTGATGTTTGGGATCCTCTAAAGGAGATCAGGGTATCAGAGGCATAACCATGTCCTGACACAGGTTAAAACTATCTGAAAGCCAGGAGGAGAGGCCTCAGAGGAAAGTGAGAAGCCACTATAGCCAGCACACTGTGGAAGATACAGAAGGGACAATAGAACTGAGCCCAATGATGAGGAGAACGTGGTGGTAAACTTTTGTAAGGTTTTCAGATTTGTGACTCAGTATGAACTGCCTGTACTTATTAATCTACTAATGTCCTACACTCAGTGGATACAGAAGTATAGAGGCTAGTCAGCACATTGCCCTGGCTTGTTTTGTCTAGTTACATGGCCTAGAACCATCTGGGGAGATAGTGTCAATGAGGATTTTCTGGATCAAACTGGCCTGTGGACTGGGCTCTGGAGGAGTTTCTTGATTGCCTTATTCGATGTGGGAAAATCCAACTTGAAATTGATGGTCACCCTAGTTTTGAACCCCAGACTGTAAGAGTAGAGAAAAGACCAGACTGTGGTGGTGCATGCCCCAGGTCTGGGGAAGCAGAGGCAGACATATCTCTGTGAGTTCAAGGCTAGACTGGTCTACATGAGTGAGTTAGCCAGGGTGGTTACACAGAGAAACCTTGTCTTGAGAAACGAAACAAAACAAAAAATCCAAAAAATTAATCACTTTCCACCTTTCTTTCTAAGACAGGGTTTCTCACTGAACCCAGAGCTTGATGCTTTGACTAGGTTGGTTGGTCAGGGAGCTCCAGGGAAATGTCTGTCCCAGCATGCCTTGCCACACTTAGTTTTTTATGTGGACCCTAGGGATTCACAACCAGGCCCTCTTTCTGGTGTGGCAAGTACTTTACTGACTAAGCTGTCTCCTCAGCCCTCACTGCTGCTACTAAAAAGCCATTGTTCTACCCGTGAACCTTGCCTGATGGGGTAAAGGGGTCATAGTAGATGATGAAACACCCATCAGCTTGCTATTCAGTCCTCTCTGATTAGTTTGCTGGTCAGAGTCTCATGATCTCCTACCCAAGCTGGCACCCCACCCCCACAGCATGGCACCCACATTTGCTCAGCTCAGCACCTCTTAGCCTCATTTTAGACCTGCAGCCATTGAACCTTCCTTGCCAGGTATTAACTGGGTTTCAACCTAGTTTTACGTTCCAGAAAAAAATTCCTCATATAATTATGAGAGTATCTAGTGTTTTTTTTTTTTTTTTTTTTTTTTTGCAATTGTCCTATCCTTTCAATTAAATTTCCTTGGCTAATTTCTTCATAAAAATCATGGCTGTTAGAAAATGAGAGAATCAGGGGCATTGGTTCCCGTGGCATGACATAAAGTCAAACTGCTCAGAATTACCCCAAATGCTGGGTAATTTTATAGCTAGGCTCATCACCTCAGTTTGAAGTGGGGCTGACACGTCTGTCTGGGAAAGCTTACCCACACATCCATTAGCCTAGTTCCAATGTTGGCTCAAACCTTGCTTTGTTTTAAATAGATAACTATGGGACCAGTAGGGGGCAGTTCTTAGGAAATGTAGGATGCACACTGGATTCTTGGGAAAGGGCTGAATGGTGGATTTGGGACAATACAACATTGTAGATCTGGGCAGTGCTGTAGAAGACTTGTAGAAGAGAGCAGGGTGAGTAGCCCATAGCCACAGGACTTTTCCCTCCCTCCCTCCTGAACGGCGCTCTCCGGCACAGGGGTGAAGCGGGGCTCATTGTTGAAAGAAAGCCCTGTTTTCTCCACTTGTTGGTTGTCTTATTATTGTTTTGACATTCATGGAGTGTCAGGATTATGACGGTAGGAGCTGGTGTGTATAATTACCCTGGGCCCTGACTTTCCTTATCTAGACACAAAAAATCTATATAAAGAAAACCACACAAAGCCCAACCGGCAGGGGAGAGGAGGGGGAACACTGTGAGTCACTTCCGGGACTCACTGGGTCAGGGTGGCTGCCACACGGGACAAATGCTAGCACCCTTAATAAGCATGCCCATCCTACCACTACATGCTCGGGCATGCTGGCCCTGCCATGGCCCAAGAACACCTGCCCTCCCCACATAATCTGACCACATTTCATTTCATTTAGCGAGACTGTCCTCCAAGCTGTTCCCTGGAATCTGAGTGTGCCCACAGGGGCCCAGGGCACCTGGTTCAAACACAGGCTGATTTAGAGTCTTGGCTGAGGCCTGGGATCTTGTCCCTAGCAAGCTGTTGGGAGTGCAGTTGCTGATGGCTCACAGGCTACCTTAGACCCAGGTGCCCTGCAGCTCTTGGTAGAAATGCCCCTGCTGAGGGCAGCTTTTCTATTACACCCTTAGCCTGGACTGGACCCGCTCTTCCCCACTGTACTGGTCTTCTCCTTCCTGTGACTACATACACAAGAAGTAAAGAAAGGGTTTTTTTTAGCTTACCATTTAAGGATACAGTTCATCATGGAGGGGAAGGCTGGCAGCTTTGTGGTGGCAAGCATGCTCGGCTGGGATGCCTTATGTTCTGGTAGAACAGGAAGTAGAGAAGAAACAGGAAGTGGGGCAAGGTTGTACAATCTCAAAGCAATGTCTCATTTCCTTCAGCCAGACCCTACCTCCTCAAACAGGTTCGACGGCTGGGAGATCTAGTGTTCAAAACTATGAGCCTGTGGGAACACTTCAGAGAAACCTCTTCTCTCTCACTGGTCCCCAACAGCCAGCAAGGGATGGGGTCTGATCCAACCTTGACATTCTATTGTGCTACCAGACCTACCAGAGTTCCATTTCCAAGCAGTATGTACCCCAGTGAGATCAAGCCTTAGTTTCTGTTGCAGGTCTGGTGTGCTCTTAGGTGGGCCTGACCCAGCACTACTGGAGTGAAGGTTTGTTTGCAGGTGAAAGGTGTGGGCATGAGGTCTGCCCATCATCTCTAGGGAGTTTTATCAGCCTCCATCATGTCGTTTTGCTTAGGTCCACATCCCACTTACCTCAGAAGCTGCTGCAGCCTTCTCTCCACCCCCTCCGGCTACTGTGTGCCTCTCCAATGACCACCTCACCTCTCTCTGGCTGCCTCTGTGCCACCCATCTCCTCTCCCACAGTCACCCAGGCCCTCTGAAGAGGGAGACCTCTTCCCCTTCTGCTCAGAAGCATAGAGTAGCTTTTCCTGGCTGCTGGTGTCAAGCCTTCATGTAGCCTTACCCTCCAAGCCTCCAGGGGTCATAGCTGTACCTCTGTCCAGGGATGGTGGTTCACACAAGGACCAAAAGAACAAGGCTAGCTCAGCAACAATTGATACAGTGACTGGTAGCAGGGACTGATGGGCAGTGTGTTCTGGAGGCCTGCTTCGTAAGAATGTGTCATACCGAGAAGGGATGCCATTTATTGACTTTGTGTTCTTTATCAAGTGCCGAGCCAGGCTCTTCTCAGACATTATTTCATTTGATATTTACAGCAACTATACATGTGAGGAAACTTTGATAAGGAAAATGCTTTTAAACTGCACAAGGCTGCCCGGCTAGTGAATGGAAGAGGGATTGTGACCCTGGATCTCAAAGTGGCCTCATGCTGCAGCTCTCGGTGGGAGGAAGGGAAGCAGGGGAACATGGTGTAGCTGGGTCTGTGGGGGTACACACTGAGGGTACTGTATCAGGGTATAAGACCCCCCAGGCCTGTGAGGCTTCATCTTGGGAAGGAGGTCTCAGGCATTCCTGGGCTCTCTGATCCCTGGGAGCTTATAGACTTGTAGTGTAGTGTCTCATCTCAGCTTGTGCCTTGCTTACTTGTTGCCGACATGCTGGCTGCACATCATCCCAAAGATGTGGAATGGCAGGTGCTTTGAAAATGATGACACTGTGATGCTTGATTGAGCGTTCATGTCCCACAGGTTTGTAAGGCATGTCCCCCTGTAGCTTTTGCCCTCTCGACAGAAAAACAAAGCTTATGTTACTGTCAGATCCTGTCATGTCATCTACTTTCCCTGAGCCAGCAAGCCGATTGTTGGTGACTACTGGAAACCTCCCTGTGGCCAACGTCACCTGACAGTGTGTCTGTCTGTCCACCCACACCGTGGCTCACTGTCAAAGTCAGTGTTTGCTCTCCCGAGATGTTCATTGAACAGAAGGCCACTGTTTAGGTATTGCTTCCGTTGGTTCACTTGTTTTTGCCTTGTTGGGGGAGAAACAAAGAAAACCCAGCCCCAAAGGCACAATAAGTAGCAAGGTGTCTTTGTAGGTTTTAGGAAGTCTTTGGTCTTCGACATATGACTCTTGGAGCTCAAAGTAGAAAGTGGCTCTAATACAGTAAGTTCCACAGATGATGAGGAGGTGAAGGCAAAGGGTCTCACAGGAAAGAAAAAAACACCAGAAATTTGCCTCCTTTTATACCAGCCTAAGTTTTATTGTTTTGTTTTCAATTTTGTCTTTGTTTGTTTGCTTTTAGAGGTTTCTCTGTGTAACAGTCCTGACTGTCCTGGAACTCACTCTGTAGACCAGGCTGTCTTTGAAGTCACAGAGATTCACCTTCCTTTGCCCTGAGCTCCTGTCCTCACTTCCCTCAGTGCTAGAGTATGACATGGAAGCGTTAGCTAATGAGTCCTTTTCTCCACAAGTTGTTTCTGACCATGGTGTTTGTTACAGCAATGGAAAGCAAAGCAGGGCAGGACAGTCACTGGGGAGGGGCTTGGCCTGGTGCTGAACAGCTAAGTGGTTTCTTTGCATGGGAATAAAAATGACACACTCTCTCCTGTGTCCTCATGCAGCAATGGTTGGTGACAAATCCCTGCCCCATCTGCCGTGAAGCTGTTGTGTTCTTAAGCCTTTTCACTGTGAGACCTTTCCTGGGTCTGTAAGTTACAGTTTCTGGGGCGGAGCATGGGGAAATTTAGGATGAGATGCCATGGTTCTATCCTATTCAGGTTATTGTGTCTTACAAACATGTAAACAAAATATGGCTCGGTTCTCACCTCGATATTTTGAAACACTTGAGAAACAAGAGTTACTACTGCTGTCATTGAGACTGTGTGGTGATATAATATTTGTGATTTAGTAAAGCTTGCCTGAGGATTCAGAAAGCAAAGCCAGCCACAGGTTATAGAGGTCAGGTGGTGGCGGCACACACCTTTCATCCCAGGACTCAGGACGCAGGCAATAGATCTGAATCCAAGGCCACCCTTGAGTGAAGAGTAACTTGGGATCACATGTCTTTCATCCCAGCTCTAGGGAGGTGGAGACAGGAGTGATATGACTGGGCAGAGAAAGGAATAAAAGGAGGAGGAGGAGACAGGAACTGAAAGCTTTTGTTTCTGAGGATTTGTGGAGACAGGATTGTCATTTCAGCTGGGTAGAGGTACTACAGGCTTGGCTGCTTTGCTTCTCTGATCTTCAGCTTGAAGCTTGAACCCCAGTACCAGTCTCTGGTTTTATTTTTCTTGCTGCAAGACCATCCAAACATCCCTGACTGTTGTTTCCTCCTCTTCCAAGGTCTTAGGACCCAGGATAGGAAATGTGTTTGATAATTTTATCTAGTCACATTTCATGGGGTTCCAGCTAAAGAAACAGACACATGGAAATGGTTAAGGGTGAAAGATATGGAGATCAATGGGACCATGAACTTGAGTTCAGATAATCCAGGAAGAAAGATGGGAAATAGACTCATGGAGCAAGAGGCCGAGGCAGCCAGAATCCACCAGAGAGGGCAGAAACTTGTGGGAGATTAAGTGTCAGAAGCAGGGTCCTCAAGGGTCCCACCTTCCCAATAGTATTCTGAATCCCAGCAGCCATGCTGGGGGAGGGTCTAGTCTTCTTAATCAAAGTAGGGGTGACAGACTCCACAGCAGTTTGGCAATGCTTGACTATGCTCTTAAAAGTATGAGTACACTAACCTATTTTCTTAGAGTCCAGACATCAGTGCTGCAGCAGTATGTGGAATGAAATAAATACTCAGGAAGGGAACACTGTTTGCAACAGTGTAAAATGACACAGAAGAAGACTAGATATATACCAGATAACCGTGGACTGGCAAAAAGAAGCCATACTGCCTCTGACTGACCAAATATTACAAAGCTTTCAAAGTGATGTTTCTAAGAGGTGTTGACAGTTTTTTTTTTGGGGGGGGGCATTGGAAATACTGGTGATAGATATTAAGTGAAAAATATGAAACAAACTTGTTTATGTCACTGTGTGTGTGGATGCTCTCTCTCTCTCTCTCTGTGCGTGTGTGTGTGTGTGTGTGTGTGTGTGTGTGTGTGTGTGTGTACCTGCGTGCTGTGTGCATGCAGTGTCCATGGGGGGCAGAGAGAATGTCTGATCCTCTGGTGCTGGAGTGACAGGTGGTTGTGAGCTGGGAACTGTTCTCAGGTCCCTGCAAGAACAATTAACTGCTGAGCCATTGCTCTGGCCAAAGACAAGTATTTTATGCAAAGCCCAATCTCAGCTGTGTAAAATGCACTCAGAAAAACTCTAAGTAAACAGGGGTTGGGTGGGACTTCTTTGAGAGTGGTAACTGATTTGCCAATGTTTTAAATTCTCTGCTTTCCTGTTTTACATTATAACAAGTTGATGTCATGGCAAGAAGTAATTATGAATAAATGAAAGGATAAAGAATACATGGGCAAAGCAGAGTGTACAGCCAGTGTCAGAGTAGGAGTAAAGCAGAAACCAGGCTGGAGAGGGTGTGGTGGTAGTAGAAGGATGATGCCGATGGGGTCCATGAGCCAGACCCAAGCTGAAGCACCATGGCTGTGCTGTCTCTGGGACCAAGTGGCCTCCCCACCTACTGCCCCAGCCTGCTGTCCCGTCCTCGCTTCCACTCCGTGTCCAAAGCATTCTCATGCAGACACAGCAGTGGTGCACAGCTCAGCCTCGTGTATTCCCAACTAGTTATCTGTACAGCTCCTTTGATAGGGAGGTTGTGCCCATCCATGCGGGAGCCAGGTAGATGTTGCAGGGAGACAGGGAGTCCCCCGCTTTCCCTCAGGGTGTCAAGAGCCACTGTCTGTGTTCAGATCCGCACCGTCTCAGTGCTGTGCTCTTTTTAGCTATCCTGCTCTCAGATGCACGGAAAGTCTCTCTCATGGCCTGCTATTTAAAAACTTATATGCAATACGGTTGTTCCAGGTGGGAAAGGCAAATGTATTCTGGTTGAAAACAAAACAAAACAAAACAAAAACCATGTTTGTTTTATGGGGCGAAGCAGAGGTAATAAAAAATGCATGTGGCTCTGAATCCAGAGTTTCCCACAGGGTGGTACACAGTGGTACTCTGCCTTTTTGATTAAAGCACCTTGGAAGTGACTTTAAGTGATGTTCAGTGGTTCTTCACTGTCATAGTTAGAGTGACTGTTGCTGTGATGAACACCATGACCAAAAGCAAGTTGGGAAGGAAAGGGATTGTGTGGCTTACACATCATGGTCCATCACTGAAGGAAGTCAGGGCCAGAACTCAAACATGGAAGGAACCTGGAGGCAGGAACTGATACAGAGGCCATGGAGGGATGCTGCTTTCTGGCTTGTTTCTCATGGCTTACTCAATCTGTAGAATCCAGGACCATCAACCCAGGGATGGCACCACTCACCATGGGGTGGGCTTGCCCCCATCAATCACTAATTAAGAAAATGGACTACAGTCAGATCTTACAGAAGCTTTCTCTCATCTGAGGTTCCTTCCTTTCCCTCCCTTAGCTTGTATCAAGTTGACGTAAAACTAGCCAGGACAGTCACAAAAACATGCAGATATCTTAAGCTTGATGCACGCTCTCCCATCTGTGGACATTTGTGCTTTTCCCCAGGTTTAATTTAAGTGAAAAGTTGCAATTTGAAGTTTAGCTAAAGCTCAGTTCGGACTTTTGGTTCTTTCCTCAGGGGAGTAGAATTCTAAGCCAAAGGAGGCCTGAGTTTCCAAAGCACCTGCACTGTGGAAAGTTCACAGGAGTGGACACGCTTGCCAGCAGGTAAGAGGCCAGCCAGTAAGAATCTGAGTTTGTTTTTTGTTGTTTGGCTTTGTTATTTGCCTTTTGAGCTTTGAAAATGTATTTGGTTTGAAGCTGCATCACTGTGGTTTTCACAAGGCAACTACTGGTCTGTACTGTGTTTACAGCCATAGTCCATTCTTCCATGAGGAGAACTTTTCCCCATTGATCTTCAAGTACGTTTTTTGCATATTGAGATTTTTTTTTTTTTTTTAGTAGCTTCTGGGTAAGACGGTCTAGTTTAGCTGTTTTCTCAAATTTGTCATGCCCTATTGTTTTTCTAACAGTAAAAGGTGCTCAGTGATGTCAAAATTTTCCTTAGTTTCTGCTATGAATTCCATATTTGCAGACTGTCTTCACAGCAGATGTTTATGTATGTGAATTTTCCCCGAGTCCTTCTAACTTTGCACAGTAACCCACACATGCTTCATTTGGATGTGAGGCAAGTGCAATAGTCAGTGTTTGCACCTAAGCAATTTTTTTTTTTCCTGAAGAATTAACGGAACAGTTTGGTCTTTCTCGGCTGACTTAAAATGCAGTCCTATATTATGTTGAAGAGTAGCACATTGTTTGCCTCTATTTCTGCTTTTTTGTCTGTTCCTGAAAGTCTCCCTTTCTGGCTGCCACTGCTGCTACTCTATCTTAACGGGACTCCCAAGGTTCTATTTACTCATGTGCGTTTCCATATGCAGTTTAGGTAACTCATCGGAGTTCACAGAACTATGTTGTTAGAGGGTTTCAGTAGAAATTCATTTTATATTTTGAGTGATGTGGGAGAACTTGTGATTTTTCAGCATATGCAATGAGTTTGCATGCTGGGCTGTTTTATGGCTTTATTTATTTGTGTTTCCTCAGGGGAGTGTTAATGGGTAATGGTACAGTCTCAGCATCTTTGTTCCTACATGCTTTTGTGTCATGTGATCATTCTGAAGCGGTGTCTCAATGCTGCTGGTGCGTGCATGTTGTTTTCCTGCTTGACCCACCATGGAATTTGAGAGCACAGTTCACAGCCATTTGCTCTTTGTGAAGGTGGGGAGGAATCTATCTGGCTGTTAGCAGTAGCACTAGCTCAGCTCCCCCAGTCCCCACAAGGTGACAGGCAATGGGACAGACGGTGCCTGTGAACTTTGAGCTCTGAAAAGGTCATTATGCAAGGCTGATTGCCCAAGGCCCTTGTGACATGTTGCTTTGTTCTCTTTTCCCTGAGACAGGGTCTCACTCTATATAGCCCAGGGTAGCCTGGAACTTACTATCTTCCCAAGAAAGTCTCAAACTCGCAGCCATCTTCCTGCCTCAATCTACCTAGTGCTTCAATTATGGGCATGCACCACCAAATCTGAATCCTCTGATTGTTTGAAACAGTTGTGTGTTCCCTGGGACCTCCTTGGCTTTGCTGCCGAGGAGGGCCAAGAGCAGCAGCCCCAGCTCTGCCTATGCGAGGGCTGAGCTCCTGGCAGAGGGAAGGGTGTCCAGCAGCCTGCTTGAGTTGGGATGAGATCTGGGGTTCCTGTGTTCATGCCCCGAGCTGGCGGTGGGCCCCTACATGCAGTATCAGGCCTCCTTACTTTTCATCGGCTGGCCAAGCTCTGCCATCCCAGTGCTTTCAGACCTAACATCAGCAATCCTTTTACTTCCCAGCTTTCAAAACCTGTAGCCATCTTCTCCCCTTTCTCTAGCCTAGTGAAGAAACCCTACAATGTCTCTCTGATGGCAACTCAGAGCACAGATCACATCCACATGGCCATCCGTGGTTACCTTCCATGGCCTCTGACAAGCCAATGCCTGGGTCACACATCAACTGTTGTCATTCTGTCAGGGCCACACCACCAGTCTGTTAGCTAGCTCCCTGAAGGAAGACACTGAGTCATAGCTTTATCCCTCCCCAGTCCTGGGCTCAAGGCTCAGGATAGTCATTAAACTGTCCTCTCAGAGACCTTTTATATGCAGCATCCTATGGAAACCTGGATATTGATGGTCAGAGGTAAATAAGACAAGGTCTACTATGAAATGTGACAGCAGAGAGCTCATATGCATTTCAACATGTGTGTATTCATAACAACCCCTATGTAAATTCAAACATAAAGCCCTTAATACAATTGGTACAATAAATGATGCACTCCTGAGAAACCAAGATCCCACTTCCAAAACTCCTTGTGTAGCCTTTCCTCCATGGCCATACCTAACTGCAAAATGTAACAGTGTCTTAGCCTCTGCAGTGTTGGGTGTGGAAAGCATATGTTGTTTCTCAGCTACCTCATTTAACACACAGAGCAAGGCCAGATCCCTCTGTTGCCCAAGGTTAATTCTTCAGTACAGCACCCATTCTCTTTAAGCACAGGCATGAGAGCATGCCACCTGTGTCCCTTTACATAGAAGTCTGAAGTCTTACTGGGGAGAAGGGACTTTGGAATTTTATTTATTGACCATTTCTATCATATTTTTCTTATGTCTGATACTTACAGTTTAGTTCACCCCTAGAATTCATTTTTTTAATGGAAAAACAACAAAAGGGTCCAGTCCCTGGCAGGGGTGTGGGTGAAGAGCTTTTCAGGTATCCCACATACAGTATGGAGCTTCTCGCTGTGGAGGGGTAGCCCAGGGCTGTTTCTAGTGTCTAGCAGGTTGAGAAGAGGGCTTCTGTAACTACCTTACCACGCAGAGGTTCACACACAGAAACACTTATCCAAGCTGACACATGGACAACCATCAGGTCCATGCTATGGAGAAGAGTGCACAGTGAAAAACTATGGTTTATATGCAGCAGAAGCGTGAAGGACCCTCTCGGGTCATGGACAAGAAAGGAAGGTTTGGGTATGAAGGTTGCACAGAGCATGCTCAGTTCAGAGCACTGGAAGAGCTATACCCCCACCCCCATCCCCCACCCCTGCCAAGCCCACAGAGTCACTTTGGAAGGAGTGAATCAGGGCCACACTGTCTTGGCTGTTCACTGTGCTGGGAGCTGACTCATCTTCAGTCATGGATCTGTTACAATGAGGCAGAAATTCGCTCTTAATGCAGTGACTTTAGCGCTCACATGGGAGCTGCTGGGAGAGGGACAGGAGGAGTAGCTTCACTGATGATCAGGGGAGGGAGAAACCAGATTATTGGGCTTCTGCTTTCCATGCTTTGGCTCTAGGCGTTGTTTGCATCTATCTTTCTGGTTGAAGAAATCTTCTCTAACTGCAAAGAGATAAATAACATGTCAGGACTGTATTACCCTCACACTACTGTTCAGGGATTTGAGTAGAAGTCTTGAATCCTAACTAGGGAGAAAACATGACCAGTTTTTACTAACCGCCTACCACAGGCAATGCATCCCTTGCATGGTGGAAATATCAGTAGATGTTACCTTCGGTCAGGAGGAAGAAGGGTCCAGAAGGAACCTCCAGTGGGTGAGACAGAGGGGCTATCCCTTTAATTGCCTTCTTAAGATTCCCTATCTTTCTCTACTGGCCTCCCCCCACCTCCAGGAAAAAGCCCTAAAACAGAAAGGTTAATCTAAGTATACATTTTAAGCTTTTAAAGGCTCCATTACAGGACTTATTATGCTAAAAGACACACCTGGCATGCCACGGCTTCTAAGTGTATCAGCCAGACTCTTGTAATGGTTCACTTAAATGCTGTGGCCAGAATTCCTCCCCATGATTTCTATGTAAATTGGATGCCTCTCACAATTACTGTAATACGTGTGCAATTCCACTTATTATTTCTTTTAACGCTAAAACTTTTATCACTTAACTCACCGGACAGGATATTTGAGCCATTTGCAATCATTAGAACAGTTTTGTTTGGTCAAACCCTTGTGGGATTATACTCTGGGAGAGACGGAGTGAATTATATTCATTGCAAGAAAACAGCAATTTTAAATATATAAGGGGCACCTGGAAAATGTTCATTTTCGTGCAAATTCAATATTATATTTTACCTCTTTTTTTTTCCAGCAGGGTAGGGCTTTTTATCTTTAAGCAATTTATAAAACCCAGCATGGACGGGGGGTGAGGCATGCCGTGGGAGATCACACTGATAGAGAAACAGTTACTCTGCAGACAGGGAGAGGCAATATCACAGGGATTTGAGGCAAAAGCTTTTCACTTTAGGAGGTTTTCTATATGATCCTAGAGGGAGGTCATAGAGTGTTTGCTGATTTCTGCTAGGTTCCAACATAGAACATTTATCAACTTGTTCCTCACCCCCTCAATGGCCTCACCTACCATCTCCTTTCCCAGGGAAGCCTAGGCCAGCTGAGATTGAGTAGGAGTGAAGTCCCCACCCAGATACCCTGTTCCCTATGCAGACCGTCAGAAGACATCAAATTTATTCCAATAGATTGGAGAACAAAGCCAGAAAATGAAGAGACATTGTCGCCTTTTGGGCTGATTTTTTTTTTTCCTGTTCGGATAGCTGTTTAGACATCTCACGTGTAGCTTAGATGGATGCCCAGATGCTGCCTGACCCACCCAGGCTGTTGGAGGCGCCTTTCCTGTCCTGGTCACTTAAAATGTTTAGTAGCCTGAGGGAGAGCCACCACACCAGCTCATTGGACTGTGTGCCTGAGGTCTAAGTGGTGTAGGTATGTTTGTTTTTGATGCACAAATGGGAAATTTAAATCTTGATTTTGATTAATTGCATAAGCTCATTTAAATTTGGAGGTCAAATTTTTAATGCTAAGTAACATAACCTAAGCATGATATTTATTTCCCAAATCTTATCCTCCAAACTTTTAACTAATGAAGACCAGTTGAAAACTTCCAATTCTCTTCAAGGCTTAGCATATGGCATAAAAATTAAAGTCTTTTTAATTTGTACTTAATTTTTTTATGGTGATATCCCCAAAGAAAAGATACTTGCATTTTCTCAAAGATTGAAACTAAAGTGTTAGACATTCTATTAAGGCGATGTTCCTTCCCATGTTCATAGAAATCACTTTGGACACCTATGGTAATCAAAATATGCTCTGCAATACGTAAGCCTATAGCCACATGTCTGTGTGGACTTTTGTGTGTGAGAGAAGACACTACAAACATACATACATACACAACCTCAGAAAAAGAGAGTTAGTGGTATGGTTCAGCTTCATCTGAAATTTAACTTCTCAGAGTTAATAGTGAGACCACCTCTGCCCTGTATGTGATATTAAATATGAGCATACAGAGAGGCTTAAGCATTAATTCAGGGAAGGGGGAGGGAGACCAAGAGAGACACAGAGACAGAGACAAAGAGAGGTGCAGATAGGCAGAAACACAGAGAAAAACAGGGACACAGAGAAAGAGAAAGAGACAGAAAGAGAGCATGCACGAGAGAGATTTGGGTTTTTAAATAAAAGATGGAGACAAATTCAAACCCATAAATGGTCAAGTGAAGGGCAGTAAAGGAGAAAGATCATGGAGCTGTGGTGCCTCCAGCCTAGAAGAAGCAAATCCCAGCTCACCTCAGTCTGAGTGGGAACCCAGAGCATCCTGCAGTGTCTGTAATGGCATGTCTGGCCGAGTAACCTTTTGAGTCAGTCTCTCTCTCTTTCTCTCTCCCTCGGTCTCTCTGTCTCTGTCTCTCTGTCTCTGTCTCTCTTTCTCTCTCTCACACACACATACACTTTCACAGAGCATAATTTTGGCACATTTTAGAACAAAGCAGTAGCTCCAAATCTTAGATAACGAACTCTTGGCATTCAGCAGGTGAAATCCAATGCACCCACATCCTATGCTTTACTGCCTTCCTGGAAATGAATGCAGTGGAGAATCTTAGACTTCTAAAGAGATGCAGATACCCCAAGAGGACTGCAAGCAGAAAGCGACCCGCGAGATGGACATCGCCTCCCCGCTTCAGGTGCAATCATTAGCAGAGACTATTTTATAAATCGTAAATTGATAATGTATTCATGGGACAGTGGAGAAAAGCCAGCCACATTATTTCGCTTTTTTCTGCCTGTGTATTTTCGAAGACCTCCCATAGTTAACATTATAATATAGTTAGTGGCTACAAATCACCGGGGCTGATTATAGGAAAGCTGTCAGCTCGCTCGGCTCTGAAAAGGCTGAAGCAAATAGCTTCTCTCTTTGCCATGGAGACTGGGTCTGTTTTTACGGTTACTCTGGAAACCAGAGCTTTTCTGTTGTTAGACCTTTTTAGTTACTTTAGCTATTAAACCCTCTGCTTGAGACAAAAGGAAGGAGGCATGCAGCCACTTCCGCCCAGGGAAATCTTGGGGCTTGGAGATGCAGAACTCAGAGCAGGAGAAACAAAAGCTTGCCAGCTGGATTGGGACATGTTTGCTAGGGAGGTGGCATGGATGGTGGGATCATCCTCAGATGAAGGAGACCTCACCAGCTCCTGCTGGGCACCCAGACTGCCATCCTAAGTGCTGTTCAGGGCCCAGCCTTACCCACATCATAGCCGCCCCTGTGCTCACTGCCACTGATTTTTACCATGAACCTGGGCGTAGAGGATTTCAGCACTCAGTGTGTGTTCCCAGAAAACAAGGAGGGAGGCAGTTACAGCCCAGATTCAGCACTGGAGAGAATGGGGGTGCACTTTTGCTTATTAATAGGACCAAGACCCTCAAAACAGAATGAACCTGTGTGGTCAGATATTTTACAAGGCCAGAGGAAATTAATTGGTAGTGTGCAGTCCAGAAAGACTCCTGGATTGCTTGTAAGCTGGGCAAGTTCTCTCTCCCACTCTTGTCGGTCTTTCCGCAAAGTGACATGGCATTTTTTGTACAGGTGACCGTTCTCTCATTGCTGGCGCTCATGTCGGCCTCATCCGCCGCTTACCGTGTTTCCTGCCCAAGGAAAACGAATGTCTTTCTTTGAAGAAACCCCAGACTTCACATGAACAGTCCCCATAGCCTAACACTGTCACACAGATACTTCTGTCACTGCAGGCCTTCGTGGTAGACTGAGTTCAATGAGTTTCTCTTGTTAATTGTTACTCCTAATTCCCCAGCTAGCTGCCTTCCATCTGCCCATCACCAAGGTTCTGTGGGATAAAGCTATGCACTTGCTTTGGGAAGTGGCAGCTACAGGCTTGGGGGATTGCTCTGTTGGCAAAGTGCTTGTTGTGCACAAAGACCTGATGCTTGAATCCCTCTGCCCACGAGCTTGGAGATCCTCTAGGCTTGCTGGCAAGGCAGTCTAGTCTAAACAGCAAGCCCCAAGTCCCAGGAAGAGACCCTGTTTCAGAAACCAGAGTAGATGGATTCTTAAAGTGATACCCAAGCCTGTCCTCCAGCTTCCACACACACGTGTATGTATATGTATGAGCTTCCTTTATGTACGAACACATATCTACTTATACATGTGCACTTATGCATGAGCACATGCACACTCACACACACACACACACACACACACACAATACACACCCATGTATACATGCAAGCACACACACACATTTAAAAAGTAGCAACCAGATTTATCAGCTGATACTTATTGACATAGATCAGGGCTAAGAAAGGGACTCTTACCTTTTCAATATACTTGCTACTCTTCAGTCCTGATCTGTATATTGTATTGTAATATGGAGAATTGAAGCGACATGCAGAGCCAGATTACCTATGTTATATGCTGTGAGCACAAAGAACTTAAAAGAGGCCCCTTTGGGTCAAACCACAGCCAGCCCAGGATCTGGGTGAGGCTCTAGGTATGTGGGGATCATTTTTAGCCTCTCATCTGGCCAAAAAGCAATAACCGAGAAAGTTCAGAGCTGAGTGGAAAGCTCTCTCTCAGCTCATGAGACCAGAAGGCCTCTAGGCCCAACTCGGTTAGCAGGCCTGGTGGGTGGTCTCTGGGAGCTCCTTGCACGTAAGGATGGTTAAAACAAATCAAGATGACAAACTCTGTGCAGGAAGCCAAGGTGTTTTCACAGTCCTACAGTTTCAATCTAAATCACATTAATTTCTCTCTGGAAAATTATGACACCTCAGTGAAGTCTACGCCACATTTCAACCCCTATGTAAAGAGAAGTCCCAGGGAGCATATGCAGCAGTGAGCTCTCTAGCAATCATGGATTTGCTCTGGTTGCAGAAAATTGTGAGCCCAAGGAGACCCACAATTCCCTGCACTGCCCAGTGCATGTCACATTTGTCTTGGGACAGCACCCTGCATACAGTCCAGAGCTGTCTCTTCAGAGCACTGGCATACGTCCTTTTTCTCAAGCCAAGAAGAATGTCAGGAATAAACTCTGACAATGGGATGCAGACTTCCGACCCAGTGGCTTCTTTATGTGTGTTGGAGGAGGAGAGACCCCTTGATGAGCACACAGTTTATTCGCCCTGGTGCTGAGAGATGAGATTGACCCAGGCAAGCAACAGTTGTTTCATATTTCCTGATCTCCCTGCTGCCTCCAGATAAGCAGGCTAGAGAAACCTATGGGGTGTGTGAGCCTCCAGCCAGCCCTTTCTAAAATGCCAGTTGTGTATCTCCAGCTTGGCGTCTGTGTTTCTTGGATCTGTGTTGTGTTTCCTATAGATTACTATGTGAGTGAGCTATAGTTTGGGCTCATGACTTATTCTTTCCTTTTCACCTTGATACCTTGCCTGACATTTGGTTTGTGGTCATCTGCTTTGTTTCAGTGCTGTTATTAAAATGGCAATTGACTTTTGGTTGACTGTGAGTGAATTTGTCTTTCCTGTAACTTAGTCAGAGAATATTGTTTCCCTGTGTGAATTCGAGGTCTGCTTCAGAAATGCATATGAATTCTTAATTTGTATTTTTAAAAAATTATTGTTGGAAAATGATTCTGCAGTATGAATGTCCTTTGTATAATGTCAGACATAACACCAGGGGTTTATAGATTAAATGCTGCCATCTTTTATAGATTACTACTTAAAGTGAATTATGACTCCTTTGGAACAGAGTTTTCCAAACAGTGGCTTGCCATCTATCAGCCAAAGCACCAGATCTCTGTATGAATTTCCATCAAATCTACCTGTTCTGTAGGAGGCCTTGGGTGGACTTGAGGGTGGTCAGGAAATCATGCCAGCACCAGGGGTCCTGTCCTCCAGTGTTCCACTGTTACCTCAGCTAAGAGCGAGCTTTTCCTCCTGGGACAGCCTGCAAGGCTCACACTCAAGAGGACTGGCAGGACATCATTCACAGTTTGTGTATTCCCTACATTTCATTGCAATTTCACTTTTTATCTATTTCTTCATCCTCTTTCCAGTTGTACCCCAACCCCTTGTGCCTGGATCCTCTTCTAAGCTGCCTGGTTTTCCTTACATACCCATGTGAATGGAGTCACCCATGCTCAATGCTGTGCATACATGAATAGAAACATCTCTAATTTTAAAGGACAACAGATCTGAATTCTAGCCCAACCTTCCCTTATTATCTCTAATACTGAGATGGCTTTTCTGCTTTGTCCTGTTGAGGCTGACAGGTGCCTAGTAGCTGGGCACATAGCAGAATATGCTAGGAAAAAACCCAGAACTACCAGTCTGGCCCTAGGCATGTGAAGGAAGTAAGGACTGGACAGGTGTCTGACCTGCTGTGTGCATAGCCAAGGTGCCAGCCTCACATCTGAGGGTGTCCACTGGTCCTTGTCCTTGTCTGCCTCATCATGGCCCTGCTGAGAAGAGCATCTTGTCCATCTATTACCTGTGATGCCCCCCCAGCCCCACACCATCACAGAGCCCTGAGCGTCAGCAACCTAGCAACTCATAAAAAGACTTTTATTGGGGGGGGGGTAGAGAAATGGCAGAATTTTTAGATCTTTTATTTCAATTGCATATTAAGTAATATGATGCTCTCTAAGACAATAGGGCCTTTCGGATAATGTAGACCATTTATAGAGATTGTTTTCTTTGCATTCTTAATAGAATCTTGTATTTTCTTCTGGCTTTATAATTTGAACAAAATATTTCAGAAATATACAGAAGTGGGTGAGCAATTGCAGCCACAGCCGGGTAATCTGAATGTTTTTATGCAAAGGACATTTGATGCTAGGATGGACAATAACATATATCCCTTCTTCCTCTCTACTCTATTATCTGAATAGCTTTGGTACCCAGAGATTGTGTGTACTAATAGATTAGTGAATCTGGGGCTGTCTTCATTTGTCTGTTTGAGCCCTAAACAATTATTGGGGATTCTCTCTGGGGAACTGCCTTTGGTGGCGTGTAGATGCTTTGTTTATGCGAAGCATAACAGCTTGAGGAAAAGTATACAAGTATACAAGTGCCAAGTTTGGGTTCAAAAATCAGTTTCCAAAGTAAATGATGCCCCAGGCTGTGTGTGGAGGGCTGAGCTCCTCACTGTGACTCAGGGACATTTGCCAGAGAGCTGCTGTTGGGGAAGAAATCCCAGACTCTGGTCCCCAAATCTTTCCTACACGTCTGACTTTTTGCTTACTGCATGCCTCGGGGCTCATTCCTCCTGAGTCCCATCAACAGAAGTCATTAGTCTCCATACTTACGTACTCATGTGCATACATGAACACATGAACGCATGAGTGCACTCGTCCACACATACAAAGTGGAAAAGGGGAAAAGGGATGGTCTGACAACCTGTGTGGCATGGAAGCCTGTGTGTCAGCTCAGGGAGAAGGTCCCACAATCTGGTCCTGGGGTATCACAGTTCATGCTAGGGCTGTGTGAGCCTCCTGCTCCTTGAGAACAGAGTAGTCCATGGACCTGCTGTCTGGTCCACAGATCTTGCACTTGAGGAGACAGAGGTGGTCCATGGCTCCTTCCCATGAATTAAAAAATGAAGCTGGATGAAGGCACGTTGTACACTAAACAAAGCCTAGGGAGTAAAGATATTTCAATTACAACTATTCTATTTAGCGGGCAGCCGCTGTGCTCCAGGAGGTGCTTGCGTTCCCTTGTGTTTACACTTTTTCTTACTCTATAGGATTAGGTCTGTTGCACACACAGGAGAGGAAGTCGTTTTATTTTACACAAATCAGCTACTTAAAGTAAATTGAGATATATAGAATTTACCAAGGAAATGAGTGATTTGATGTGAATAAGGAGGTGGTGTGTTGTAAATCAACACGGAGGGCCGAATGGGGAAATTGACAGAGCACTGTAATCACTCCCAACACCCACTGAAGTTATTGATCCAGAACCTCTGTAATCCCCTTCACATAACACAAGCAATTTCATATAATGCCTGTAATAAGGGAGCATTCAAACTCAAGTAGCCATCTGAAGGCATTGTATCTAATGGCGAAGCTGCCTCTGCTGGGAAAGTGTAACAGCCAGAGCACAAAGCGCCATGCCTCTTGCCTTTCACAGGTAACAGCCTCTGATAAGAACCAGTTTTGAAGATAAACAGTTCCTAACGCCAAAGAAAATGAGCCATTAATTGCTGGCTTGCTAAATATGTTGTAAAAGACGTGAGTGGTGGGCACAACATGGGGGGAATAGGACTGGATTTGGGGTTGATAAACTTCTTGGGTTATCCACACGCCACTATCTGATGTTAATTACAACGGAGAGGAGACAGCTGACAGGCGTTTAGCTACTGGGTCATTACCTCCTTCCCAGGTGCTACCAGGAAACCTTCCCCCAGTTTTACAAGCTCCTTCCTGAGCTGATGGATTATTCTGCAGCCTTATCAAAGCTTTGCCAGCTCCTCATTAATATATAGAGCAAGTCGGCCTGTTCTATATATCATTGTCTTCCTCGTGGGGAGGGCCAATCAGTCAGCCGTTATCAACCAGTCAGCAGAAGGCAGCAATCAGACCTGCCGGCAAAGAATCACGGGAGAGCAAGGAGGTTAAATGAGGCTGACAGTCTTGATAATGATGATTATGCTATAAATTGAGATATGATGATAAAGGGAGAATAAAAGACACAATCTGAAGCAATATTTGGTTTAACATGTCTCTCTTTTTCGTTCCTGTGAAATGGCCATAACATTTATCACACCGAACAAGAATGGACATTTAACCACCATGATAAGCCAGAACAGCAGCAGACTGAGGACCCAACAAGCTGTGATTACAATGTCAGGCGCTTTTTCCACCGTGGAGCAAAAACGGGAGATAGAGCATGTGTTATAATCATTCATGCATTATTCTGTAGAATGAAAGAAAGTTGATCTATTCTAGAAACGTCTTTCAGGCTTCTAGATGGAAAACCAAAGGAGGCAGCTAATATATTCTTCTGCTCCCAGGATCATTTTTATCAATGAAACAATAGGAAGTTAGTGACGGTCCCTCCCATCGCACCACACAAATGCATGTTTATTAGTAGCTGTTTCGTGCTGCCACAGGCAGCTCTGAGCGGCTCCTACCCTGCTGGATTTGAAAGCCAGGCGGTTTCACATCTACCAAGTGATCCCATGTGTGATTCTACAGTAAAACAAGAGTGAGTGACTCTTTCCTTTCCTTTTAGAAATTAAGAAGTTCAGAACCAAAGATGAGGCTGGACAGGGTGTTAAGCTGCCAGTGCGAATATGTCTACAGGCAGGAGGCTGTAACTGATGAAAGCTGGAAGAGATTTTGACATCTCTACAGAAGATAGGAAAATGGAAGTTTCCTTTCCTCAGGCTCAAGTGTTGCACCTCATGGCTCCAAACCTTTATACTTCCCGAATGTTTGAGCTGCTGCTGTTACCCACTCACAAAATAATCTCCGTGGGCATAGGCCGGTAACATGAGCTGTGAGGACTATTTTGGTTTTTATTTTCAATTTTCTAATGACATCATCGGGAATGGACAGGAGGAAACCCTGTAATTCCCATTCTCTCTCTCTCTCTCTCTCTCTCTCTCTCTCTCTCTCTCTCTCTCTCTCTCTCTCTCTCTCCTGTGGCAGTTTGTCTCTTAACTAGGAAATAAAATGGTACAGTTGGAAAGGATTGCTGGGGTTTAACTTAGATGGGGAGAAGCTGGGGTGGGGTAAGAAGTTGATTGCTTTCTTTCGGGCACCTGTGCTTAGCTCCGTGACTGCTCATCACCATCAGCACTGTTGTTGACCCCTCACCAGAGACAGGGCTGTGTGCTGTCGGAGTGTGCATTAGACGTCAGTTACACTGGCCTTCTACCTGGCACGTGATAACCCAAGGTCTCCAGATATACTCATGCTGTCCCCTGGGGACACTCACCCTTAGCTGAAAGCTATTGATCTAAACTGCCATGACTATCCATGAGCTGGAGCAACATTTCAGTGATGCCCGTTGTTCGTGGTGTCTGGTTCTGCTATAATGCAGTGATTAAATGTTTTTTGGGTACAGAACATAGGGCTGACTTCTTTGGGATACGGCATCTGCAATGTTATGGACAAATATTCCTAAAACTATTGGTTCTGCTTCTGACTGGGCCCCAGGACAGAAAGTGTCATGCCTGTTTATTTAGATGAGGGAAGAGGTCATAGAGAATCCCCATGGACTGTCAGTGACACTTAGTTGGACATGCTGTGACACTGATGTCTTCCCAGGGCAAGACCGGAAAGTAATGCTGAGACCCAAGGGCACACTACAGCATGGGAAATGACATGTTTCATCTACATACACAGCATGCCTGTCACACAATGAATGCACTGTTACATGTTACACATAAACAGGGACTGGTTCTCAGAGCCCCGTGGTGCTTCTGTTTGGGGCCCTGTCCTCCCAGAGAGCATCCCTGTATGTGTGCCGGGAAGCAAGCAGAGCAGTTTTTTTGTTGTTTTTGTCCTACTAATGGCCTAGGGCTCCTGGGGGAGGGAGTAAGTATACCCCTGTGCAGTGTGCCTTCTATCTGTAAGACTGTATCTTCTAGAACATACTGAGTCTGGTGGGAAAAGGTCAGGGAAACCTGAAAAACAAAAAAGATTGTTCTTCACTTCTTCAGGACATTTCTGCAGGATTTGGAATCTGGTCCTCCTCTACTTGGGAAGCAATCCCCCAACCCCCAACACACACCAGACACATAGCAATGTTGCCCCAGCAGGCCAGTATGTACACACAAAATATAGCCTGTCTTACAGAGCTGGTACTTCTGAGACCTGTGATGTGTCCATGTGTACGGTGTCCTTGCTACCTGTGCTCCACAGGGCTTAAGAGCTCTTCCAATTTGCTTTTCATCTTCCATATGATGCATGGTTTATCATTAGGTGGTCTGTTCTAGTTCTGGCAAATAAGCTGGGGGCAGGAAAAAAAATCTTGCTCCTTAGTCTGCTTTATTAACTTTGTTTTGTTTGCTGGGGCCCGGCTCCATATTGCCTCTAGATAATCAGGCAGCACAGGTGGCTCCCGAGGGTGAATGGAGGCTTTCCCAAGGCCCCTGCTCCCTGCAGCAATGATTTGTACCTCTGGCTGATTGTCACTAACAGAAAATGAGAATGAGAGACATTCAATGCAAAGTAATGTGTGCTATACAATTACTGGATTAATAATTTTATTCCATTACTGTGCGGGGAGAGAGGACATCAGCCCGGGATCTGCAATTCTAGTATATTTCCAAGCGTCCTGTTAAAAGAGTGAGCAAGGGTCAGGAAACTTAATTATGCTATAACTAGATAGAAATTGCCAAGTGATAAAAAGAAACATCCAGACAGATTCAGCAGGAAATTACAGCCTTAATAATATAGCATAATGCCCACTTCTATACAATTATTGGAGAGGCCCTGAATGGCTCAGAATAGCAGGCTTAGGTTCCTAGTAACTACAAAATTCCCACTGGAAGTGACATTGCTCATCCTTGCTGTAAATATTTTTTTAAATAAATAACACAATTATTCACTGATCCAAAATTTTCTGCTCTCTACAGACCAGATGATACCATGGCCACATTGGCATTCTGGAGTGATGGGTAAGAGGGCTGGATCAGTAGGAGAGGCATTTAAATTTGAAAATTAACTTTCTGGCACCATTTTTGAACAAATATCTCCATTCATTTAGACTTTCAGGAAAAAGAAAAAGTGTGTGTGCAGATCCACTGCCCCTAGGCCACACTGCTTTTGGTCTCCACAGTGCTGCTCTGACGAGGGATGGTGTGTCTTTCATATCTATCTGGGGGAAGAGGATTAAGGACGAGGGCTATTTAGAAAGGGGATGATCAGTGCTTCTACGAATTCTCAGGGAGGAAGAAAAGACAACTTTCTGAGATGGAGCTGTCAGCAGCCCAGAAAGGAGCAAACGTGACATGGTGTTTTGAAAACCAGAGTCCTGCCACACACAGCCCACCACAGGTGATACCGTGGCTTCCCCATCTGCTGTGTTTGGCCTTGTTTCCCTCTGTCTGCAGGAGGGAAAAGTCATTTCTCCTGTCACCCAGGAGAGCCCAATGTTTCATTTTGTATTCCAGGGATGCAGATTAATCAACGCTGTACCCAGAGATGGCTGCCCTGCCCAGAAATCTGCCTATCTGCTTTGCTGTGCATCCCCGAATCTAATTTCCTACAGGAACCGATATTAATCACCCGTTTAAACAGAGGGGATTTGGGGTCTAGACAAATGTGACATTTGGTTCTGTAACTTGCAGAATATTTTTCTTCCTTTCTTTCCAATTTAAAGAGACAATGGCCTTAGCAGCTTCATCTCAAACAGCCACTGCTGAAGTGTTTTATTTGTACTTCACATTGGTTGTTTTGGACAGTGACAGCGAACCCAGATTCCTGCTGGGAAAACGGGAAGTGGGTTTGGAAACGGGAAGTTTGTACATTTTGTTAGTGGTGACTTGCCTCATTTATCTCTGGCACTAAAGTGAGGGGAATGGGGCTGTTTTAAGACAGCCCTCACCCTTCCCCTCACAGATTATGCATGGAGAAGTTACATCCATCAGCTGCCGGCACCTCTGCCAGGAGTATTTGGCGTATTTTATTCTGGCTGCCTGCAGTACAATGGAAGAAACAGGAGGCAGACGAGGAGCCACTTGCTTAGAAAAATGTGCCGGTGTGCCGGGAGCCGCTGCCAGCTGGAAGGATGGCATGGCATCAGTCACCTCAGATCTTCCGTTCTTGTGAAAGCAGGACCAACCATAGCCATGATTTTGTTCAGATGCATGCCGAGGCCTCTCCAGCCACCCAGGTTAATTCAGGTTGGCATTGCTTCTGCAGGGCCATGTGAGGTGGCCCTGGAGATGGGTATGAGAGGCAGCTAAGGAGCCCTGTGTACGCTGACCCCCAGGTACCATTCTGATATTATCCCAAGCTGGTGTCCCTTTGAAGGGACAAATGGGTCCCCCTCAGAAGTCTGTTTGCAACTCGTCATGGCCCTCCTGCCATGATTATCCATATATCACCCCATCAAGCCCAAGTTGAGGATAGTTCCCCAAGGGTAGGTAGCATGATCACCTCTTTTAGCAGAGGAGGACAGTGCTTTGGAGAAGCAAAACATCACTGGCTACAAGCCAGGGGCCAGCAAGAGACAATTAGTGGCAACAGCAAAAACTCCAACCTGGGGTCTCCTTGCTAAGCTAAAAATGCCATTTCTCATGTTCAGAATTTCTGCCTTGAATTTGCTTATGCCACTATACTGACACCAAGAGTGGGTTTCAGAGTGTGTCCACTCAAGTGCCCTTTGTCATCACTGAGAGGTGACCGGAGTCCTGTCATTCTTCCCAGCACCTGAGCTGCTTTCTGAGCCCAGTGTTAAATCACCAGGGGAATCTCCACAGGCACATCAAGGCTTACATGGTTTATCTCTCTGGAATTTTATTTGATGTTTTTAAAAGTCCCAAGTGGCTTTTATTGGACTGTGTGTTTTACTAAGTGGCAGAGTCTCACTCTGGGCTGTGTGCTTTATTTAAGGAGAAATGGCTGGGTCCTGTTCCATTCCTTGCTTTGAAGTCTTAGTGCTACTCGGCGGTCAGAGCTGTGCCTTCTCTGGTGTACCTTTAAGCAGGAAAGCCTGGGATTAACCTCCTCTTAGAGAAAGAGGAGCCTGCAAATATGAAGAAACTGGTGCAGGCTCCGTGCCTGCCCAGAAGTGTGAACAGGGCTGAGCTCAACAGTGCCTTGCTAATTAAGGACCCGAGTCTGAGTTGGTGTTGACACTTATTTTCTGTCAAATTATTTTGAAGGGAATAATTTTCTTTTGCCCTGACATCCTATCTGGTATGACTTTTTCTGGGAAGATGTGAACAGCTCCATTTAAGTCTAGCTTCTGAGCCAGTGAGTCTGAGTTTACTTACAGAAGTATGTACAACTTGCAGACTGCTACACTACTGAAGACAAATACTTCCACCAGTGACCACTGATGCTAATAAATCCTTGGAGGGATGGGGACTCGAGACCCCTCTCCCTCCATGATGTGCATTGATGAACCCTGTCCTAGCTGCTGAGAAGTCGAGAAGGCAGCACCCATGGTTGAGGACAGCCATCTGTGGTACTGGCGTACAGACCCACACAGAAAGAGTGTTAAGAGCTGTGTGAGTCTTAGGAAACAGTAAGCTCGTTCCAGAATAGGTTGTGCCTCCTGTGCTCTATACTATGTCTGACAGAGCCTCATTCAGGCACACACACTTACTCTTGAGTGGCCAGCAGAGCTGCTGCTTAACTGAACCCTCTTAGAGTAGCCATGAAGGAGGCTGATAGAAAACACCTGTGGCCATGTGCCCTCTGGGGAGGAAGACGGAGGCATGACCTCAGATCCACTGCAGACCAGAGTTAACTCCCTGTATCTCTCAAGGAGAGAGTGCATGTGTGCATGTGTGTGGTGTGTACATTATATGTGTATATATATATATATACACACATATACATACATATTTGTATATTGTGTGTATGTGTATGTACACATGTGTTTTCTGCTAATATGAATATGTATGCATGTGCCATGTATATGTATATGCATTCATGTGTATGTGCATATGCATGCTTGTGAATATGTGTGTATTTGTGTATACAAACATGCATAGGTGTGTGCATAGTTATATGCCTGTCTGTACCTTCAGTGTCAGTAGGTCCAGTCTCCTACATAATAGTGTTTGACAGTCCCTATGGAGTCTTTGTCTGGACCTTCACTAAGAACACCCACCCAGGACATCTTCTGTATCTTTGTTCTGTTGTTGAGATATTTTGTAAGCATGAAGTCATGCCACTTTGGTGGCCCTGTTTGGAACACCAGTGCCACTCCCAAGGCTATTCCTTGAAGTTCCATGATAATGTAGGTGGGTTTGGCTCCAGGTGAAATTGTAGGACTTTCATCCTAGTCCAGGTTCCTGGGTAGGCCAGTTCCAAGCCTCCCTGGGGCTTCAATGTCCTGGTGGGGCCACTTTGTCAGCCTCCCAGTCCCACTCATCCAACACATACTGAATGTCTGCATGGAGACACTGCCTGGACCAGTGATATAGATAAACAGGCCTGGCCCTGCCTCAGAAGAAGCCTCAGCTGGCTGCAGAGCTGGGCTCCCATGACAGGGCTATTATTGCCACTCAGTGCCTGCATGGCAGTGCCCACCAGTGTGAGCATACTGCCGTGAAATCACCAAGCCTGCCATGATGCCATGACTCCTCTTCTATCTGTGCAGGTGTGCTGCTAAGGCTGGAGTTCAGTTACCCACTTCTTTCTGTTCTTGCTGCAGCAAACAATCTTAGAACAAAAGAAACTGCAGTTCCAGGCAGTGTGACACCTGTAGTCGCTAGGAAGCCACAGGCTGTGGCTCAAGCCGAGCCTGTGACCGTGGAGCCGAGATATCCCTGCTATCATTTCCTTTCTGCTTTATGTGTTGTTGAAATTAAAGTAGATAGAATGGGGGCCTGGGGAGGAGGGAGAAGTCTCATCCTCAACTCACAGAAAGGTGAACGAGTGCTCTGCAAGTTTGCACAACTGACCAGTTGGCTAATCTTGCCTGGGTATGCAGGCCCATTGGCAGGGCAGTAGCCTTCCCCACAAAGGAGGATGACGTGAGAGTGAGAGTCAAAACTGTTCCTTATACAGGTATAACATTCCCATTCAGATATCCCAGCGTTTGAGGTTGCATTCCTCCCTGGAGCCCAGGAGGAGCTGGAGACTAAGCTCATGGAGCCTTCCCATCTTCACTTCCTCATTCCTGACACTATATGCATTTATCCAGAAGCTGCGAGATAGCCCAGGCTACAGATATTGGGGTAGGGAAATGCATGTCAGAAGAAAGGCAACTGACGGTAGATGTCAAATATTAAACCCTATCTGGTTATTACCTAGCGTATGAGCCATAGAAGTAGCTTAACAATTGCAGCCGTGATTGACTAGGTGGGAACCCAAATCCTAAACATCCAGTGTAGAAGGGATAATTATAACACATTAGCACCTGCTTAGACAAGATTGACAACCCCAGTCTAACATCTGCCTAATATCACTTTCATACTTTCATGCATTTTCCCTTTTGAATGGAGCCACATAAGATTTCCTGAAGAATAACAATAACACACATCTATGTTATTCATTCATGGCACTCCAGCTGCGTGTTTTCTTTGGTCACGGCTTCCTGCTGGCACTTTTACAAGGAAATTAAGTGCGTGGGAAGGGGCTCTGGGACCTAGGCAGGCACCATGATGGAATGTCTCAACAGAACTGTGTTCTTGCTAATCCTGATATATTAAATGAATCCCAAAGTGTGATGGGCAATATTTAGTTACGCAACCTAATAAGCATTCACACACATATATGTGCATAAATGTCATTATTATATGTGTGTAGATCAAGTTGAAAGCTGAGTGATCTTCTGTCCCACAGTCAGAGCTGGGAGCAGCGTTGCCACCTCTAGGAGCTCACAGGGAAGTGGGGTGCATGCTGTGACTAAAGGTACAACACAGCCACCCTTTCCCTTCTACTCAAAGGCTATTCTAGAAGCCTGCTTTAAAAAAAAAAAAAAAAAAAAAAAAAAAGGAGCTCTGTGTTTTATGGTTGGGCTCTGTTTCCAAATGCTTCGATTAAAGGCATGCACCACCAGGCATGATTTTATATGAGTTTATAGGTTTTCCACAATATAGTGATTGTTTTTTTTCTTTTGTGTCTTTTTTAATATATGGGTGAGTGGATGATATGTATCTGTGTCTGTGTGTTCATGTGTGTAGACACATAAGTGTAAGTGCACACACATGTGTATTGAGGCTCAATGTTGAAAGTAGGTGTCTTCTTCAATGGCTTCCCATCTTGTAGACGAGGCAGCATCTCTGGTTGAACCTCCAGCTTGCCATTACAGCTACAGCTTGTTCTAGGGATCCCTGCCTTGCCTTCTAAGCATGGGGATTATAGGCAGGCCTCTGCACCCACTCAGAATCTGGAGATCTCAAACTTGCTAACCCTCTGAGACATTGCCCTAAACCCATGATTTCTGTTTAATGGATTCTGTCCAGAAAGACTTCACCAAACTTTGAATCAACATTTTCTTCTACAAGTTCTGCATTTTACATTTGGTCATGAGATCTAATTTGAGTGAATTTTGGATGAAGTGGGATGTGTGTGTTAATATTTGTTTGTGCAGATATTTCCAATATTTAAGACCATGAGAAAAAGCCTGCCCCTTGTACCCTGTGGATGCAACCCTGCTGGCTGATCTCTCTCCTTTGACCATTACACCACACTGTCCTGATCACCAGCATAGTGTGAGTTCCTTACCAGAATCATCTTTGTATTGCATTTTTAAATTTTAGAATCAGCTTGTCTATTGACACAAACCCTTGCTGAGATGTATTTAATGGCTAGAATCCACCAGGGTGGCCAGACCTGCTAAGCAGGAGCTTCCTTCATGAACAGAGAGTCCCTGTTCATTTATGAAAGAAATTTTTGATTTGTCATGAACACATGATCTATCTTAGCTCCATACCCAGGATCTCACATTTATGCTCTTAGAGCCTCACACATTAGGCAAATGGCTACCACTGATCTATATGGCCAGCCCTAAAAATCACTTTAAAATTTCACATTGTGTTAGTATGGAGAACTCAGGAGGATTCCTAGCTGCCATGGGTCTGGGTAGGGGTTGAGGGAGCAAGCAAGGGTCGGTCACAGACAAGATGTCTGCAACCTACTGCTCCCATAAGCAAGTGGCCAAATATCCCCACTCTTCCACTTTTGCCCATAAAATGCCCTCAGACAAGGATCAAATGATAGTGAATGTAGTGGTCACCTGATGGCCAAGAAGAGGGCACCCTGTGGCTGTGTCAGGAGGGAAAATGGAGGTGGAGGGGGTGGATGCCATGACCTGTGTCACAGGGAAAACAAGTTTCAGCTCTTCCTTCCCTTCTAGTGAGAAAGGCTTTGAGAGGCACAGTCTACTCAATGGATTCTACCTGGGCTAGCAATGCAAATGCATGGGCATGGTCAAGACTTCCCGTTGAATCTCCAGACATGTCTGTCAGTGAATCCAACCTCCTTGTACATTTCATGTCCATCTCTCAAGTCATTATATTTTTAAGAATTTTTTTTCCAAGAAAGAATTTCGCCTTCACTTCTGGAGCATGCTCTTTCTAGGTACAGAATTCCAAGTTGGCACTTTTTCCTTTGGGCAGTTTAAAGATATTGCTTCTCATCATCTTCTTGCCCTGACTTCTGCACCCATGCCTTACTGCAGCCACCTCCCCTGGCAGCCCAATCCCATTGCAGTTCCCAATTTCTAGCTATGTTCCTTACTGTGGCCCCCTACTTAGACTGCCTTCTAGGTTCTATGCCTGTTTGCAGCCCTGGTGTGGGTTTTGCTTTTTTTTTTTTTTTTTTTTTTTTTTGTTTTTTGTTTTGTTTTTTGTTTTGTTTTTTACTTCAGCATCACCTTAGAGATCCTCTGAGCTTGGTGGGCTTTAGGTGTGCCATGGTCCTTTGTCCTTTTGAGGACTCTCGGCTACAATAATGTCTGATGTTTCTCCAGTCACATTCTACTTCTGGCATTCCAATATTCCTGTCTCCAGCCCTGGATGGAATCCACATCTCTGCTGCTCGGTGATTTCTGGCTTTTCTCCTGTTCTGTCCCTCTGCATTCCTGGCTCAGCAGCTCCATTAGGTACCTCCAGGGTTATGCCTCTTTCCTGCCTGCTTAAAACCTGCTGATTTGGAGCCTTGGGAACATAGCTGGTGTGTGCCAGCTCCTGCTTGTTTGTTTTATTCCTAGCATTTCCACTTGGCTTTTAGTTATTTGCTATTTCTTTCCTGAAGTTCCCCTTTGGTATAGCATGTAACATTTTTTTAAAGCGTGTGTGTGTGTGTGTGTGTGTGTGTGTGTGTGTGATATGTTTGTGTGAGTGTGGGTGATAACATATCACCATACATATATAGAGGTTAGAAAACAACTTCCAGGAGTAGCTTCTCTTTGCATAATGGGATCTGGAGCTTGAACTCTGGTCAGCTTGCATGGTTAAGATGCTTCACCTGGCTGAGTTACCTGGATCTTCAGTGTGAGGCATGCAGTAATCTGCAAGCAGTTGGGTGAGTTTTAGTGTGGCTGCAATTGCCTGACAGCAGCACAGGTCTTGAATTCAGGCCAAGCTCACCTAGAAGGTGGACAGAGCAGGTTCTGAGCATTTGCCTCCTTTGAGAGGACCCAGAGAGGGTGTCCAGCCTTCTGTGCTCCCCATCTGTCTCAATTCTAGCAGTTTGGATATTCTGTCTGTGTTGCACCTTCACAGTGGGAGGGTATGTGGCAGATACACTTTTTGCTTTGTCTCCCTCCTAGTTGGGAGACATGCAGGCTCCTGGGTCTCTCTTGATGTTGCTTTGACTAAGCTCTTGCCCCTCCTGGCCACTCTCACAGATGTGGTGAGTTGTTGCTGAGCATGGACACTGTGTGTTGCCCTTCCTAGCCTTTGTTCCATAGTAGAGGAAAGATCCTGAGTGTTCAGTGTCTCTGCTGCCTTGTAGCTGCTATCTGCTGAGCTGTCTTAGCTAAATGCTGATTGTGTTCTCACTCTATTATGATTATATTTGTCTTACTATGATTGTGTTGCATTCCTGTATTCTAGGGATTTTCTGCATAGCCATGAGACAGGGTCTGAACCCATCAGGCTGAGCCAGGGGGGAGCTGGGCCCCTGGGATTATCAGGTGCTCAATGTGTATCTGCTGAAGCAGAAGCAAACCAGATGACCTGGGAAGTTGGGCAGCCCCTCAATGTAGAGTTGTGACATCACTCCAGGTTCTTGGTGACTGATGCGGCGGCAAGCCCCCGTGGTGTGATGTCCACAGGCCAGCCCCTTCATGTGTACCTCTTTGACAGTCTCTGTTTCCATCCTGCAGAGCAGAGATCTGCTGAACATTGTTTCTCAAGACTGTCCCAGGGGCCCATCACAAACATTCTACATGCAATCATTTAACAGTGTTGGCTTAACCAGGCCATCCCTTTGGTTAGTAGGTAAATGGGTCTGTGCTAATAAAAAATATGAATGGAAAATTCCAGAAACAATTCACCAGATTCAGATGCTTCTTATTAAAGGATACAGTTATAATTATTTTATTATTGTTGTTTCCCTTTCCCCTGATGATCTGTGTGATACATTTTACCATAGGTGCATACACATGGCTCACCACTTGCCAGGGTGTCGGGATCCACCAATGACTTGGAATGTGTTTCCATGACTTGGTGCACTGTGTTGTGCCGCTGTGCTACTCGAAAGGACAAGCTGGAACAGGGTGGCCCACATCCACTGACCTTACCTGCTGCAGCCAGCAGAGAGCTGTGTCTATGGCCCTAGATGAGCAGCTCACTCACACAGTCAGAACTGGAGTTGGACAAGATATACCTGGCCTGATCTTTAGGAGTTATTTGCTGTGGAATAAGACTGTCACTAAAGGACACACCAGTGCTTCTCTGCTTCTCCTTGGTCCTTGGAGAGTCAATTCTCAGACAGAAAGTAGAATGGGATGTGACCAGGGCTGAAGACCAGCTGGGTGATGGGGCTAACTGGGTAGAGAGAGAGAGCTCTGTCTGGGAAAGTGGCAACATTCTGGAATGTGTAGGGTGGGGTGGGGGGAGGTGAGTGGATTTTGTGCTTGCATTGCACATTCAGAAATAGTTCAAATAACAAGTTTGTCCATGAGTGTAATAGCCCAGGAGAGCCCTGTCAGGCTCAGAAGTGCTCTCTCTCAAGAGGTGTCTATTTGCCTCACGGGGTACTCTCCTGGGCAATGTAATTCAGCTCTGATTTAGAAAAAAAAAGCACATGCGATGATATTTCTTGGACTATTTTGCTCAGATCTTGTTCTAAGATATCCTAAGAGTGATCTCAGGCTTGGATTATTGCTTTGATGTGGAAAATATATCAAAATGAGATAGGATCGGGGACTGGGTAGGACCCCTCCTCCATTCAATCTGTGGGTCTTGTCTCTACTGTTGCCCAGGTAAAGGGGGAGGAGTCTGGTCAGGCAAGGGCTTTTTCCTATTATTTCTATCAGGAAGGCCTTCTACACAGGGTTCCCAACAGTCTCTGCATTCAAAAGAACATCCAGGAGGCCCAGCATGGTGGCACCAAATCCTCCTGGGCAGGGCAAGAATAGGCTTTATTTACTACCCCTGGGCAGGCAGGTATGTGTGTATGGGGGAGGGGTTGAGATGGACTGTCTTCTGATGGATGGGTAAGCTCCTGGTAAGCCTGAATGTTTATCATGAACACTTCACAGGTCTCATTCAAGAATGGCCCTGTTGGGTCGTCACACATAAAGTTGCCAAGTGAAACTGTACTGTGTGCTGTCTACTGTTCCAGCGCATGGCTAAAATCTGCCAAGCTGGCTAATTTATCTTCCATTCCAGAGGTCTGCTCATATCAGATGGAATGCACCAGAACCCTGATGTGCTCAGTCTTCCAGCTGCGATTATCCTTGGAAACAATAGCAAGTGATATGTAGGTTATGAGGGTCAGAGTTGACTGACTGCAGCCCACAGCTGGCCATCTTTGGGGATAATGTCTGTTGACTGTATTATGCAACCATCAATCAAGGTGCACCTCACTGGAAATAGCCTTGGGTCTTTGGTAGACATAGTTATCAGCCTGTTGTGCCAGTTTAGTCCTTGCTCCATTGATAATTATTCTTTCTAGTCCATTTATTAATTTACCTTGTGCATGCTTTCTGGACTAGATCAGACACTATCCTGTGACTCAGCCTGTGGGTTGTGTGTGTCCCAGGGTAACTACCACTGTCACCCAACACTTCTGATAATGACCACACCAAAATATGTCACCTGCAGGATGGGCACTCCTGTCATAGATGAAGCATTACAAATGTGAGGTTTAATATCTGAGATAATCCAATGAGAGACACATGGAGCTGTGATGAGGGCCATCTCAGCAGGGAAGTAGATGGACCAGGATCATGAAGCCTGAGCCCTGGGAAGGTCACATTCACCATCTTTCCAGGCGTGCTGGCTGGGGTGCTGGCCTCTCTGTTCCTCGCCCAGCTACCTCGGTGGGCCAGGCCATGGAAGGAAACTAGAGGAATGCATATTGCTGTAAAGATGAAGTGAAATGTGATAATGAGCAGTCTATAGCGGAGCTGTTCAATCTATCGCCGTTATCTGCCACGTTGCTCCATGAAAGCAATTGCTTTACCAATCTAGAAAGCTGGAGTGGCTCGGTGGGTGATAATTGACCAGGTTTGTATTTCTATTCACAGGTTTTTAAAAAGAACGCGAAGTGGGCTGTGTCCAAGTGCAGCATTTGATTGTGTTAATGAACGTGATAATCAGGTTTGGATGTACAACCCAAGGCCTCCTACAAATAGCATGGTGGCCTAACCTGCTGGGTGCCTGTAACCTTGCAAAACCTCGAGCCATTGTCCCCAAATTACTGCATTCATTGTACCAGGATTACTTTAACTGTATCCAACTAGAATGATTTGTTCCAAAAGAAAGTTCTAAACAAAGAGCCATGTAAGGAAAACACATTGGCCTCCTTTTCCCCTTCCTCCCCTCTGAATCCACACCCTAGGGGCCTGAGCATAAGGACGGAGACTTCCCTGAAGCCTGCAGGAAGGGGACTTTCTGAACTTGGCATGCTGTCTGCCACTGCAGGCGTCCAGGACTCATTCTGTGAGGCAGCCAGGACCTGCTGCCTACCAATTGAAGAATTACTCAAACACATGCCCTTAGCTGTGTCTCCAACAAAGTACATGCTCTGCAGGGTGATAAAAAGCTTGAGATGGCCCTTAGTGAAGGACATTAGGCCTTAAACATAGATGGACTCTGGTTTGAACTTCATCTCTGTTGAACTTCTGTTCTCAGAGAGGCGTATCTTCCTTGGAGATCCACTGTAGGGAGAAGGCAGCTCTTTTGCCACATGGCCTTGTGATGAAGATCAGGGACAGTGGGCTTTCTATACCTCATCAGCAATAGTCCATAGATTAATATTATTAGAAGGAAATTGCATCGACACTGAACACACACAGCTTCTTTCTGTCTCTGTTCTCTAATCGGGACACTGGGGCAGCTGTTGGCACAGCACTTGCAGTAGATTTGTAAGTCACACAGAAATCATTCAAAGGATGTTAGAAGCTTGCACTAGTGTCTTGGTTTCTTTTCTGTTGCTGTGATAAAATACTCTATTAAAGGTAACTCAAGAGGGGAAGGGTTTATTTGAGCTCACATTCCCTTCATGGCTCAGCCTATCATGGAGGGGAAATCAAGATGGCAGGCGCCTGAGAGAAGACTTGAGTAGAGTGATAAATACAGGCATGCATGGTGGTGCTGTGCTTGCTTCCTCCCTGTTAGCCGGGCCAGAAGTCCCTGCTTAGGAATGCTCCTACCCACAATTAACATGGACCTTCCCACATCTCTCAGTGTAATCAAGACAATCCTTTGAATCCTTTCAGAGGCTAGCCTCATTCTTGATAACCCTCGCAGCTGTGCCTCGCCTTCTAGGTTGACAATGAACCCACCACATCACAACTACACACTCTTTCACACCAGGGACTTGATCATCTATAGATCTAGGGATCCATGGGGGCTGTTCTGAAGACAACCATCCATGGATGCTGAGGGTATTTGTATTTCCTAAAAAGCAACTGGCCTTCCAATAACAATAATGTATCTTATTCCAATAATATGCTTGCATCTATTTGCATAATCTACTAGCATATATATCTTTCTTAGGATTTGCATTTTGGAAATTCACTTTTCAGAGCACAGTGCAGTAAATTGTGTAACAGAAGCACCTCTGTGGGAAAGATTGGGGCCAATGTGAGATATTTGAATCTTTCTTGGCAATGGTTTTCTGGGTGACAGCTGTGTCTCCCACCAAAAGCCATCATGAAAGGATGAAAATTACTTGGGAACATGTCATACAAAATGCAAGAATATTTGCATATACCTCATAGCCTCTTGGCATCTTGAAAACTGTAGTCAGGGGTCTCAACCTAAGCCCTAGGAGCCCTCTGCCCTGTAAGTCTTGGCTGCCCTAAGGTCCATGCTGCTCCTCAGGGAGGACCCATGAGGTGAAGGGAATATGGACAATGGTAGTAATGGCCTCTCTGTTATGGCCTCTCTGTTATCTTCTTGGGTGGCCCAAGTACAACCTTAGAGCTCTGAGCTTTTAGTTTAGAAAGATGGGCACAGGGGAAGAGAGTGGGAAGACCTCGCAGCCTCCACATGCTGGGAGCAGAGAGCACAGGGCCGTGCTGGCAACTGATCATCTACTCTATTTCTATGACTCCTATCACCATGGCATCGAAAAGCCTGGCAGCTCCAGGCTAAAAACAGAAGCCGGGGGTGGGGGGAGTGTGCCCTTCCTGACTCCAGATCATCTGGAGTTATGTTCTCTAGGAAACAAAGAACACAGAGCTAGCTGGCTGCTTCTCTGACCCTGTGGCTTAAGAATGAGCTGCATATGGCGGCTCTAGTCCAGGCTCCAACAAGCAAGCAGCCCATGTAAGTGTCAGATCCTGCCTGGAACCTGAGACCCAGGACCCTCACTCCACCCACCTATATCTAGAGTCCACTAAGAGGCCAGATGCCCAGAGTCATGGGGCTGTCCTTATAGAGGCTCCCACTGACTCTGGCGCCATCGGGAACCTGCTGTGATAAGATGAGGTGTGCTGAGAACACTGGTAGATGTGTATTCTGCCTGATATATATATTCTGGGACCTGAGAGGGACTCCAGAAGGCTCTAGGTGTTAGATAGTACTGTGACATGTGAAGATGAACAGGACAATCTGAGGAAGAAAGCCAAGGTAGGACAGAGAGTGATGTAGGCCAGGAGTATGCAGGCCTGTACCCCATAGGCCTGCTGGCACTGAATACACTAGCAAGGGTGGTAGGTTGGAAAGCAACTATGTAACAGTCATACCCTATGGGTTTGGTTCAGGACCACACTGAGCCACACAAGAGGATTTTGCTGGAACAGTGGGTGATTAAACCTTTCTTGGGGTCTTGTAGGTGGGAATTCAGTTACAGTGATGTTTAATAATGACTGGTTTGAGAGGTAGCTTGGAGGCTAGCAAGGCACACCTTTGGGTGTGTTTGTGAGGGCATTTCAGCAAGGATTAGCTAAGGGGAGCATCATCTTTTAGGCAGAGGGCTTGGATGAAAGGGAGGATAAAGAGAGGGGAGAGCTACATCACCACACCCCACCTCTCTCTCTCTCTCTCTCTCTCTCTCTCTCTCTCTCTCTCTCTCTCTCTCTCTCTCTGTGTGTGTGTGTGTGTGTGTGTGTGTGTGTGTGTGTGCTTCCTGTTTGCCATGACATGAGCTACCCAGCTCTGCTACACCTTGCCAGCCATGAGGGACTGAGGCTTCTGAAAGCAGAAGCCAGCAAGTCCTTCTGCACGGAGTCGTCTGCGTAGGCATTTGCTGCAGCAGCAACAGGCTGACCCATAGTTTCTGTCTTGAGAAGGCATTGTAGCTGATAGCCAGCACCTCAGGTTCTGAGCAGAGATGTCTCAGTCTGTACTCCTGTCACTCACCCAAAGTCCCATTTCAGCTTGCACGTGAGAAGCCTATCTCTAGACAAAGCCATATTTCACAGTGCCTAGTTGTTTAGGATATATCACAGGCACCAGTCTTAAGGACAGGTAGGAGTTTGGGGTTGAGCCCTGTGCTACATATGTCTGATGAGCCGGCACCCCCTTTTGGAGCTGGGGCTCCTCAATGTCTCAGCATGCTGTCCAGGACCAGAGCCTTCTGGGCTGGGGAAGATGAGCCTTCAGGCCCAGGCCCCCTGGGGCCCCACTAACCCCTGCCCCACTCTTACTTTCCAGGATTCTGTCTGACTCCATCCCCTCAGGCCTGCCTGGGACTTTATTAACCATCCCAGCTCTCTCTGGAGGAGTTAAATATCTCATTGACCAGCTGTGCAGTGTGTGTGGTGGGGTAGGTGGGCATTGACAGAGCTGAATTCCTGATGCTGAAGTTGCACGTTCCGGTGGCTTTTAATAGAGTGGACAGTTTTCTTACCTGAAAAGACTGTGTCTAGGTGGACATCCAGAATGGGCGACAAGGACTTCTTTGCCTTCTCTATGCTCAGTTGGCTGCCAGTTTTCTTTTCTCCTCACAAGGCTATTTCAAGTTTACAGTGAAAGGCAGGGCTTGGTCAGACTTTCTGAGAAAGATTTTTTAAGACCTTTTACTGTATCCATCTTACTAGACAGACCCTTTCCAGCTGCTCAAGATGAGGGGAGTTTAACAGACAGTTGTGGGTTGAACTGTGTTATCCTCCACATAAAATGTCCAGGTTCTAACCCCCAGTACCTGGGAGGGTGACTTTATTTTGGAAACAGGGTCCTTGGAAATGGTCAAGCTAAAATGAACTGACTAGAGTAGACCCTAATCCAAGAACACTTGGGTCCTTGAAGGAAGATGTTACAGCTGTATCAGGCACACTAAAGGGAAGTTAGATGGTTCTGGGAGAGAAAACCATCTTCAAGCCAAGGAGCAGCTGGGGTAAGCAGCATCAGGCAGTTGGGTCCTCATAATGAAGTCTCGACCTTAGCTCCTGGCTTCCAGAACTATTGTGGCAGGTTTCAGTTGTTCTGAGAAATCCAGTGGAAGCCAAACTTGGTGTGACACACCAGTGCCTTTAGCACATGGCCAACTGATTGTTTGGCACTCCAGAAGGCTATGTACCAAGGCCTCCATGAAATGCATCCTGGCAGTGAGGTGTGCTTGACAAATGCCGGTGTTTAGAATGCCATATTGCAGTTGCTTGGAGAAATGACTTCATTTGGTTGTGACACCCCTGTCACCCCTCTAGAGCACAGCAGTGGGGCAGGACTAGTGACCCGTGTGAGCGCTAGGCACTCCAAGATGGAGCAGGCCGCCTCCATGATCTGGCTCAGGTTAAGAATGGCCACCAAAGCTTCTCGTTGGCTCCTTTTCGGCCCCTCCTGTCTGTGTTAAAGTGTTCCACAATGATCACTTTCAGTCCCATCCCTTGGAAAGCTCTGATAATTAGATTTAAATCATAAGATATGCTAATGCATGCAGATGGTGGCAGGATGAAGATTTCAAAGGCAGCTTAATGTTCTCTTCCCAGGCACAGACAATGCAGAGCTGTATAGATAATAGGTTGTGTGCTGCTCCAAGATCCAGGAAGGTTAAATAAGAGGAGCTGAACATCTAGCAGGGGCTGGTTCAGTGCTCAGGGCTGGGATCACTAGCAAGTTAACAGCTAATTACCTGCAGGTTTTGCAGAACTTATTACAGATGTGCTCTGGTTGGTATGATCTGCCTGTGCCCAGTCCTGACAAATCCTCCCTTCTACTTGTCTGTGGAGACTACACCGAGAGGTGTCATGGGGACTTGACAAGACCCGGCTCTCAGAGAGTAACTCCCAAAGAGCTGACTGCAGTGCAAACACCACTAGAAGGCCTCATGGCAGTCCTAAGTATAGGAGGACCTGGGAAAGGGAGAACCCACAAAGTAGACTGTGTGCATGAGTGTGAGGGCTGGGTGTGAGAAGATTGTGCGCATGAGTGTGAGGGCTGGGTGTTAGCAGACTGTGCGCATGAGTGTGAGGGCTGGGTGTGAGCAGACTATGCGCATGAGTGTGAGGGCTGGGTGTGAGCAGACTGTGTGCATGTGTGTGGGGGATGGGTGTGAGCAGATTGTGTGGATGTGGGTGAGGGCTGGGTGTGAGCAGACTGCGCATGTGTATGAGGGCTGGGTGTGAGCAGACTGTGTGCATGAGTGTGAGGGCTGGGTGTGAGCAGACTGTGTGCATGAGTGTGAGGGCTGGGTGTGAGCAGACTGTGTGCATGAGTGTGAGGGCTGGGTGTGAGCAGACTGTGCGCATGAGTGTGAGGGCTGGGTGTGAGCAGACTGTGTGGATGTGGGTGAGGGCTGGGTGTGAGCAGACTGTGTGGATGTGTATGAGGGCTGGGTGTGAGCAGACTGTGTGGATGTGGGTGAGGGCTGTGTCAAGCCTGCTGTGGTACACAGAGATGAGACCCAGGTTTACCCAAAACCTGCTTCTGTCCAGAATACGCATGGTGTCACTGTTTGTGGAGCAGATCATGAACCATAGTGGGTACTCCTAGGGTGGCCATAGCTGCAAGATTAGGAGGGAGTCCTGGGCATGTACTCTTCTGTGTTTGCAAAACTGAGAAGGACCTAGAGCATGATCGAGCACTGGGTTAGAGCATGAATACTCTTTACTGTCTTATGATTGCTCAGGAGGGTTGGGGGCAATGAGCTCATAGCCAACCAGAGGGCAGGGTTACAACGTAGCTGAGACTGTCTATACAACATTAATTGTCAACTGGACACCTAGGAGACAGGGTTCTGGGCATACTTCTGAGGGTGTTAGCCTCTGAATGTCCCCACAAGGGATTATCTTGATTATGTTAATAGATAGGGAAAGAGCCATCTTAATTTTGGGCAGGGCCTTCCCCAGACTATATAAAATGTAAAGGATGAGCTGGGCACAGCATGCATAAATTCATTATTCTTTGCTCTAGACTGGATGCAACATCACCAGTTCTCTCAAGTTCCTGATACCCCAGCTTCTCCTCCATATGGATTGTAATCTAGACCTGCAAGCCACAAAACAAAGCAATACCAAAAAACAAAACAAAACAAAAAACCCTCTTTCTTCCTTAAGTTGTTTTTGCTTGGTTCTTTATCATAGCAATAGAAAGGAACCTAATGAAATGTCAGAGATCATGTCATTTCAACACCAGGTTGCACTGGATACATGCTGGGTCACCAGATGCCAGGTCACCAGGAAGTGGACTCCTGCCGAGGTAGCTGCCTTTAGGATTCCCCTTGCCTGAAGAGCATGGTGGGAGATAAAGTCACAGTTCTGGGACTAGGAATGTGTCTGCCCACTGCACAGATGTGATATAAAAGTAATGTCACGCGTGTGTCCACAGCTAATGCATCCTGAACAAGCAAGGGTGTGTGGCACCTAAACTCAAACAGCTTATCAAGAAGTGAGGCCTGCCCTGGACACTCCATGGGAAAAGAAGGCTCATTCTCATGTCATCTCCCCTATGCAGCTCTGCCTGTGCAGATAACATGTCTGCTCAGTGACCATTGTCTTCAATCCCCCCCCCCCAAGAGCAGTGTCAGTGAGGAGTAGATAGGAGGCAAGTGCTTCACCCTGGGCAGGTGAGAAAACATGGAACGGGTGGGACCACACTGTGTAAGGAGCCGAAGGTGGGGCTTGAGGTGGATCCACCAGACAGCAGAGCCTTTGTAGGGCCACACTACTGTGTGGTTGCATGGCCACTGACCGTGTCAAACTAGTTTCAAAGAAAGGGAACAAACACAGATTGTCCTATTCCTGTCTGTGTGTGGGTCATTTCCTAACAGGAAGATCTGGGAAGTAGCCAAGCTCAGGGAAGCCACCATCTAGTTCATTCTGTCAGCAGGCTGCTGAGGAGAACCTCCCAGCTGCAAACCAGAGCCTGCTGAGGCTTCCTCCATGGCCTCCCCATCCCTCTTGCAAGAAGACGATCGACACTGGTGTCTCCGTAGCAGGGCAAGTGATGCACTAGAGCTTCTGTCCTAGCTTAACAGGAAATCTGACAACAGGGCTCTCCCAAACCAGTAGGCTACCACCATGATCAACCCTTTTAGAGGGCAGAGCCATCAAAGGCCAGCCCCCATTCAAGGTTCTTCCCCTTGACCTATCACAGTTGAGTTTTGGAAGGACAGGCAGACTTCTTTACGTATTATGAAACACAGATTTGTTTTTCAGGCATTACTGCGACTGCTTTCAAATGCCCTTCTGTCTCTCTCAAGATTTAATGATCTGTTGTGAACCACATCTGTGGAATTGCTGTTGCCCAACATGGTTTGGAACAGAAACCATCAAATATTTGGAAGCCGGAAAGCCAAGTGAGGATAGTTGCAGCAAACACACAGCTCTGGTGTGGCACACACGATAGAATCTCACACAGACGGCAGGGTGGAGGGAGAGACAGGATGCTGAGACACAGGCTAAGAATGGCACACACTGTGCTCAATTCAGTTTTTCCTGTCACATATACCCACATGTGAACACTCATGTTCACATGTCCTGGGCCCCTAAACTCTAACTTGGATGTCCCTTCTCGCTGCCATTGAGCCGCGGGTGCCCCAGGTGCCTCCAGACACTGCTGCTCTGGTCTCCATTCAGAGGAAACAGTTTCTTCCCAGTCTTGGCTGCCCTGCTCTGCAGATTCTTACTGAACAGTGAGGCTCTGTTTCATCACAGGGTTCTGTGCTAGCATCAAGTGTGTGGTGAGAGGTTTGAGTACCACTCACCTTCTCCTGCTGTCTCAGCTCCCCCGGAACATGTAGCACCTGTCCTGAGTACGTGCTGGAGTCTGTCCATCTTCACATATGGTGTCTCACCCCCTTGTCCATGTGTTAACCAGCAAGTTGCCACATGATGGCAAATGGTAACTAAAGGGATAGCTGTCGTTTTAACAGCTACATTGAATTATTAGGTGTTTGGGAGAGCTGTAGAACAAAAACCAGCTTCCATGCTGGGGTCACACTACAGAGGCAAGCCTCCAGGCTTGTTTGAGTAACTTCTTCCATGGGATCTGTGAGAGCTATTCAGGCAGCTATCCTAAGTATGTATAAAATAGGTAGAGGTGAGGGCTTTCTCAGCCAGATTCTAGTGGCTCGGGGAATAAATGGTACTTCATAGAATTAAAAACTGCAAAGGTGACAAAGGCTCAAGACAGTGACATACAGAATGGGACAAAAGTCTGCCAGCTATCCATCTGATAAGGAATTGGTATCGAAAATATGTAAAGAACTTAAAAACAAATTAAACACCAGGAGCAAGTCATCCAGTTAGTAAATGGGCAATGATCTGAGTGGATGTGTCTCACACGAACAAATACAAATAGCCAAGAGCACGTGAAAAAGATGCTAGGTGTCCTGACCGCCGATGTCACGGAAACTAAAGCTTTATGAGAGTTCACCTCACTCTAGTCACAGTGCTGTTCTTCCAGAAAATACAGCAAATGGTGGCAAGGTGGTGGGGGAGGTGGGACTGACACACTGCTCAAGGCAGTGCAAGCACTATGGAAATCAGGGTGGAGGGTCTGCCACACCCAAAACAGAGCTACCTCCCTGACCCAGTTCTGCCTGGGTCTGCACACTCATACACATACACAGGCACACACACGCACGCACGCACACACACACGCACGCACGCACGCACACACACACACACACACACACATATTGAGCCTTGTCCAATGCCTGGTAACTCCTTGTGTGTGTGTGTATGTGTGTGTGTGTGTGTGTGTGTGTACATGTGCACACATATAATGTTGGGTATATACAAAGGACTCTAAGCCCACACCACAGAGACAGCAGCCAGGAAATGAAAGACCTTAGACTCCCATCAACAGATGAATGAATGAGGGAAATGTGAAAGCTGGGGAGATGGCTCATGGGGTAAGAGGAGCTTGTTGTATAATGTGAGGACTGAGTTCAAATTCCCAGCCCCCAAGTTAAAATCAGGACATGAATGCACATGCCTGTAACCTCAGCTTTGGAGTGGTACCTGGTGGATCTGCCTGTGAGGAGTGTTACAAGGAGTTGCCAGGCCATTTGCATGTGCAGGGGTTAGGAAGAAAGGCTAGTCAATCTAATCCAGTACTCTGCAGACATTGGACAAGGCCCCCTTGGCATTTAGTTGGCATTGGTAGCTGTGGGTACATATCCACTCAGCCTGTGCTACCAGAGGCTCCTATGAGGTCATTCAGATGCCTGACTCTGCAATACAGAATTCAGTGGGGCCATTTGTCAGCAGAAAACACTTGGGAGAGCTGTAGTTGTATCTACAGCTCAGTGGTAGAGAGAAGTCTCAGACCTCCCCATGCTGCCAGAGAGTGTGGGGGATGGGTACTGAGGAAGAAACCAAACTGTGAGCCATTCTGAAGTACCTGCTCCATGGCAGGGTCCCAGAGGTGGTTACAAGTGAGCAGGGACATCCTGGTGGCTCCAAGGGCTTTGGGAAGAGGCAGGCTGATCACAGGGAGTGTCAGAGTGCTACAGTATGGGGTATAAGAACATGTTTAGATCAGTGGTTCTCATCCTTCCTAATGCTGGGACCGTTTAATACAGTTTTCATGTTGTAGTGATCCTGACCATGGAATTATTTCATTGCTATTTCATAATCGTAGTTTTGCTATTGTTGTGAATGAATTGTAATGTAAATGTCTGATAAGCAGGATATCTGATCGGCGACCCCAGATGGGTCATGACCCACTGGTCTAGAGGGAAGGGAATGAGAAAGACTGAACCCTGTCATAGCCAAGGCTAGAAGTGTCCGCCTCTGATAGTTGAACTTCACTGTCAACTTGACTGAATTCCAAATGTTACCCTTCAGGCCTGCCCCTGAAGGTTTCCAGAAAGGTATGACTGAGCACTAACATCATCCTGAATGTGAGTGGTTCTATCGCCTGGCCTAGGGCCCAGACTAAAAGAGAAGGGAAGATAGGGAAGAAGGAAGCAGGTTAAATGTCTGCATTCTCTCCCTGTTTCCTGTCCACCGGGGTATGAGAGGGTAGCTTTCCACTGCTACTGGACACTTGTATCTTGTAAAACAGAGCAGGATTAAGCCCCATCTGCCCTAAATTGCTTGTGTCTTGCCTTGTTCATAGTGCAAGACAAGCAACTAATCCCCTCCCCAGGGATGAGAGTTATTAATTAATGCCTTGAGAGTCACTGTGACCATTAGGCCTGAAGCTAGAGAGCCTCTGGACACCCTCTCCATCCCCTCCCTGTCCAGCCTGGGTGAGGATTCCCCTTGTGACTTGCCATAAGTCCATTGTGTGTGCCAGGAATGTAATTGAGTGATCAAAGGCCTTAGGCTGAGGTGCTGACCCCTCTCTGGCTTTACAGACCCTACTTCTCTAGGCTGAGGTACCTCCATCTGACTTGGAGAATTTCTCAATCCCCTGATATAAGCTGAATTGTGGACCCAACACTAGCTCAGGAGGAAATGGCTGGCCACACAGCCTCCAGCACCAGCCTGTGTGAAGGAAGATGTCTGGAGTCTTCCTTTCATGTCCTCTCAGGCTGCCTCCAAGGTAGAGCTGAGCTGCCAGGGAGAAAGAGGGCGGTGCTGAGTCTGCACTATATGCATAAAGGCTACCTGACAGGTTCCCCTGGCAAGCCAGTGGCATTTCTCTCCCGATGCATCAGTCACACTGTGGTGCATGGATCCCGGCTTTGCACTCTGCACTCAGTTTCTTGACATCAAAGATGGTCAGGGAGGAGGCAAAAACTGGTGACCATGAAAGTGCATGACCTGTAAATAAAAGTATTGACGAAACCACAAGGCTTGACTTGAGAGAGCTACTCTGAGAGGTAGGTCTCCTGGCCCGTTGGGAGACTCCCTAGTCCAGCCTGAGAGGTGCGCTTCCAGGAGTGCTAGGAGGCTCAACCAGCCCTGCCTTTGAGTGAGGGAAGGGCCCCCCAAGGCTGTACTATCCCTGAACTTTGCAAACTTGGGGCGCTATCCTGGGACAATGGGCACAGAGCCACCACTGGTGTTGGGTCAGAACCGCAGGGCCACTGTAGACAGGCAGGCCCCGCTTCTCTGACAGAGCCTCAAGGTCACAAGGCATTAGAGGGGGAGGGAGTCCCCATCTCGGGGTCCCAGGAGCACTAAATAGCTTCTTGAAGCTGCCATGACCCCCATCATCAGCTCCTGTGACCTTGTCCCCATCAAAGGTGCCTGCCTGTGCTGTCTTTGTATAACTAAGTGTCAGCTCAGAGTCTCATCAGGTCTACGGCCCCTGGAGGCCTCCTGCTGGACAATGGACACATGAGAGGGCAGGGCTCATGGTCCCTCCAAAGACAAATCCCACCAAAGCAATGTCCTATAACTCAACCTTGTGGGGAAGGCTCACCCTGGTCGGTACCTGTACCAACCCCTAGTAAGAGAGAGTTTGTGCTGACGTTCCCAGGGACCCAGAGGCTCTGATGGTTCTCTCCTGACTCTCCTCCTTGGGAACACAGACTCCCACTGTCCCGAATCTTGCTTCTGAGGGTCTCTGCCACCCAGATTTCACATCTTTACTCCCCAACAGACCTCTTGAGTACAGGGGGACTCAAGCCAGTGCAGCTTCAAATGGGTCCCCCACACCATCTGGTAAGGTCCCTGGATATCTCCTATGGATTACTTACCACACAGCTGTCCAGGCTTCATTTCTTTAAATGCTGATAAGGCTGATCACTATCTGCTCCTCAGAGTCTCACTCAAGGTGACCACAGTCCTATCATTTGTCGCTAATCTCATTATCTTTCATTTTTCTTTCCTTAATTGCATTCCCCACTTATCCAGCCTGGTAGCCACCCCTCCAGTGACTTACACACTTCTTCCTCATTAGTCTTTGTTGGGCAGCTCTTGAATGCCTCCAGGGTCCCTTTGTCTCAGCTCTGAGCTGGGCTTGCCCTGACCTTAGACTACAGTGAGTCTCTGGCCTTGGCTCTGTTCTCAGTGGCTGGTAGTCTTCCCCACCCAGCAGTGTCTTTCTTATGCCATTTACTTCTAGAGCAAGCAAAGTTGCTGGCAACTGTGTGTTTTTTAAAGCTATGTGAGGACATTGTAAGTGTTAATTCCTTTTGTTTGTCTTGATCATGTTTGGAAAAGAAACAACCAAAAACCTGCTTAGTAAACACTATTCTTTATCATACAATGTATCTGTGAGCTTGTCTTCCTCCACCTTGCAGGGGGTTCTCGTTGGGAGGCAAAAGTGTGTTTGCTTAAAGTGCTCATTGAGGAATGCCACTATGTGCGGGGGCAGACGCCTAGCTCCAGTGCTTGGCTCAGCATGTATCTGCGAGCAATCTGCCTGTGGGTGTCTCTGTGTATACATATGTCTACATCTGTGTGTCTCTGTGCACATCTATGTATATCTCTGTGTACACCTATGTGTATCTCTGTGTGTGTTCATGTGTGCATGCCTGAGTGTGAGTGCTCATGTTTCTAAGTGTGTGTACATGTCTCTGTGTGTAAATACATGTATGTATGCATGCTTCTCTGTGCACACTGTCCTTAGGGAATGGGGTATGAGAAAACTATTCTTGCCAGCTAAAACAAGTAGGCTGGAGCCCCACATCTCTCTTCAGAGCCCTGACCCTGGAGTCTGTTTGTCATCCATTGCCCATCACTGGCCGCTAGGCTGTTTCAGGTCTTCCTGTAGGGTCAGGAATGGGTCTGCCACAGTCCCATGGAGTCTTGACTTATTGAATAATTCTCACTTCTCAATCACCCACCCTGTTGAAGCCGTGAATCCTTTCTAGCTTCTGGCCTCTTCCTGTGGGAAATGGGCACGGCACTATCATCTGCTGCTTCCCTTTGTGAGCGATGGGAGGAAATATTAATTGACTTTCTAGGAATTAATTATCAGCAGCCTGCTCAGAGCCCCTGTGTCTCCTGGTGACCCTAGCCCTACAACATTGCATTAAATTACACTGCTTATCCTAGTCCACCATTTCTTTTCATTTCAAAGCAAGGCTATCTTACCTTCATGTATTTTTTTTCTAACTTTTTAAACTTCAATCTGACACAATTTTCTCATTCTACATTACCCCCAACACTTTATTACACATGGGTGTTTCTCAGAATTCATCTTTTCCACCCTCCTTGCCTGTACTAATACTTTGCATTTTTATAGAGCTTTCATCTTCAAAGTGCCCTGAAAATTTAGGGGGCTTTAATTGTCTCACCTTTTTGGGCACCACTACATCAGTTCCTGGAGGCTGAGCTGCGGCCTCCAGGGTTCACGAGGGGCCGGATCACTGCCAGCATCAGCTGCCCCTCTGTTGATTCTGCATGCAGGGGGTCTCTCTGGGCTAAGATGAGGAGAGCCTGTCTATTGGTGGCTGGCTGCTGAGCCTGCTTACACATGGCACCCCATTAAAACTGTAATCGATTTCTAAAACCTATACCATGGGGCCATTTGTGGGAAGCCAAGCATTTTTTACCACAAGAGAAGGTGTAAAACAGGGGTTGCACATTTAAATAGCCAGCCCTAATCTTGTGAACAGTCCTGTCAATGGGAAAAGTAACTTCTCAGAAATTCTCAGCAATAAACCGTGGTGGTCAAGATGCTGCTATATGCAGAGGCCTGGTTAACGTTTAATTAAAAACAGCCCTTGAGCTGGGAATCCAGCATTGGACTGACTCAGACCCCCTGAACATGGATCTCAGAAGGCCTAGGCAGTCTAAGGGACCTCTGCCAGTGGAACCAGGATGTGTCCCTGGTACACAAAAGGACTTTGGGGAGCACATTCCCCATGGAAGGATACTCCCTTAACCTAGAGGCAGGAGGGAGGGCCTAGACTCTACTCCAAATGACTTGATAGATTTAGATGACCTCTCCTGGAAGACATCACCCTACATGTGGAGTAGGAGTGGGGTGGGAGGGGAGGGGGGCATGGGAGAGTGGGAGAGAGGGAGGGAGGGAGGGAGGCAGGGAGGCAGGGAGGGAGGGAGAAGGAACTGGGATCGATATGTAAAATAAGAAAAATAAATTAAAAAATAAGTAAAAAGCAAACAAACACACAAACAAAACATCCCTTGAGCAGAACACCATGAGTTTGTTGTCCACAAAGACCTTGTGACTCTGGTAGGGCTTCTGTGCCTGGTGAAGATGCTGAGAGCCATTCCCCACTTGTCTATAATGATGGAAAGCAGGACAATGGTCAGAAGTGGGAGAAGAGGAGGCTGCTTCCAAGAGCACTGGCCCAGGAGTCTTTCTTTATCTAAACAAACAGCACATGGGCCCTTGTGCTTTCCCGCCTGAAGTCTGTCTGCCTCGAAGGCTCATAATTATAGTTCTTTCTCCTCTCAGTTTCAGTTTATCCTTGAAAATGAATATGAATGTATGGCCAGGATTCCAAGAAAACAGTATCCACTGTCTTGCCTGTTGCACTCTTCCTGGATTTAGTTAGAAGTTGGTCTCCAGGTTGGCTCAGTTGATTCAGTGCTTGCTGGGCAAGCATGAGGACATGAGTTCAGATCCCCAGCACCAAGCTTTGCCAAAGGTGGAGACAGGGGGATGGCAGGCAGTCTAGCCAAATCGGTGAGTCCAGATTTATGTAGAGACCCTATCTGAAAATGATAAGGTGGGAATGCCTGAGGAAGACATCTAGCACCAACAGCCTCCAGCCTTCTCTTGCATGTACACCTGCTTACATGCACACGCATGCGCAACTGGTTTGTGCTGGGCCTCAAGTTACAGCTGACTGTGTCTCTTTCCCAGCAACATAGAGGTGAATGATTCGGAAACAGTATACCTGTAACAGATCATTAGCAAGAGATTCTCATACATAAGCACACCGTGCACATCACGGAGTGAAGCAGGCAGGCAGAGAAGAACAATGCTTCTCCACCTTGAATGTTTACGTCTGTAAGTTGTGAGATGTCCAGGAAGGCTGTAACAACAGAGCTCCAGAATTAGCCTGGATGTCTGCATCTCACAGTGGCTTTGTGCCCTGGGAAGCCTCATCGTTTAGGACAAACCACCAGATGAATCACTGCACATGGCTGGTGATTGGATTGCTTGCAGAGGCTGTAAGTACATTGAGGACTTTATTGATTTCCCAGAAAATAATCATTGTCTTGACCTTGTGGCTGTTCAAATGCGATTAAATAATTCTTCCCAGCAGGAACAATGCGAGAAGCAAATGGGCTTCCTTCCCCTCCTGAATGTGCTCAAACTTCATTGCAAGGATCATGACTGACCCCATTACTTCCAGTGCTGACATACTTTCTCAATTACTCTTAATTGGAATCAGGTTATCTTCCCCATGGACTCGTCTCCAGGACTGGAAGCTTCTCACTGGGTGTCCTCAAGTCCTAGTGTCATTCAAACTTTCAGTGGAGATGAACTGAGTGCCCAGGCATTGAGGTGAATCCCCTGAGGCAAACAGGACAAGCCGCCCTGTCCTGTTGGATGGTGCCTTTCTGTCTGCATGTGGGTATGCGTGTTCATATGTGTGAGCATAGGTTCATACTATGGATGTGTGTGTGTTGCTATTGGTGTGAGAGGAGGGGAGAAAGGCAGGCACTTAATCTGGGCTGAGGAAAAGGAAGCTGCTCTCTTCTGAGGAACCTAAAGAATAGTTTCATTATAAATGCACTCCCCCATCCCCATCCCCACCCACAGACACACCATCTTTGTTAGAGACAACATTGGGTAATACTGCCAGTGACTCAGTTATCTCTGTGAAACTGAGTCCTCTGAGGAGAAGGTTCAGAGTCTTGTGACCTATAGCACAGGCTGAAGTCAGGTAGCTGGCTCTCAGCTCTGAAGAGCTTCATCTGGGACCCCACAGGAAAGCAGTTGGATCTACATGTGTAGACATGAGGGAAGCACACACATGCATTTGGATCTCTGTGTGTGTGTGTGTATGTGTGTGTGTGTGTGTGTGTGTGTGTGTGTGCATGAACATCAGTGCATACAACCATGCACTCTTGAATGTGTTTGTTAGGTCTATGTGTGATACATTTGTCATGTATGTCTTTGTTAGGTATATTTATGTGTGTGTATGTGTATGTGTATGCTTGTGTGCATATGTGTATGTTCCCGTGTATGTTGCCGCATGTGTGTTGGGCATGGGACATGCAGCAAGCGAGGCAGGAGACCAGCTGAAGATCAAGCAGGCACAAGAACTCTTGTGATTTATCACTCTTATTTCCAGCCCTGTGGGTCAGGGCCACCAGGGCCAAAAGGAGAGGGAAGAGAGAGCACCCAGCCTGCTGTCAGCACGTCACTGGCTGGACTCAGCTGGGTTGGGTTGCACCATGGTAGGTGAGACTCACTAGCTATGTACAGAGATTCTGTGGGAAGCTCTGGAGCTTCCAGAAGGATCTACTGTGTTTAGTCAGCACATCTGACTTGATTTATCTGGTTCAAGCGGGTATCAGCAAGAACTGAACTGGTGGCTCAGGGTTGCTGACAGTGATGATCTGTTTCTGTGGTGGCTTTCTGAGGACAGTGTCTGCCTAATTAGCTGTGCTGTGCTCCACATTTCCAGGTTCCCCCAGGTGAGCTGGCTCCAGGACCTCAGCTGACATCTGAGGGACAGATTCTCCACTTTTGTGTGGTTTCCTGGCATCTAATTCCCTCACATCTCCATGTCTCACTACTGTGTGGAGTGTCCCAGTTCCTTCTTGCTGCCCTCTCCCCGGTCCAAAAGTGGCCGTCTCCCAAAAGTCCAGGCAGATAGGGACCAGAACCATTCCCAAGGGTGAAGACAATGAAGGGTTGCTGGATGGAAGATATCACTGCAACTTTGTGGCATGTGTTGTCCCAACACTGCTGTGCCTCTGAGACAGGCACTATCCTGTCACTGTGGAGAACCCCTGAGCTGGTGTGTGTATGTGTGGGCAGCTGAAGGCAGCAGAAATATGTTTTGTCATCTTCTAGAGTCCTCAGGGATGCTTCCATTCATGTGGTCATGCATCAGCTCCCCTGTTTCCTATGAGGGCACTGTTATACTGGGTTAAGGACCTACTCTGTTCAAGTGGTCACACTTTAGCTAATTACATCTGCTACTTCTGGGAAAGGGTGGTTTCTCTTGATGGGGAGAGTAAAGCTTCAACATGGCCTTTGGTGGGAAGAATTCCAGCCATGGGTTCTGGTTTTTAGTCTCTAGAATTCAGGTTCTTTGTTGCCACAGCCAGACTATATGGGGTGATCTCCAGGGAGGTACAGGGAGTCTGTCCTTACCTTGCATAGCTGGGTCTAGCTTGGCTTTCTCCCCTGGACCCAACACCTTGCCTCTGAATGCCCATGGGCTGCATGTGTGACTTGACCATGGGAGCCTGTACATATGACCCCGCTGACAGTCATACAGCCTTTCCCAGGGTGTCTAGCAGTATCCACAGAGCAGGACATGCAGAGTCCAGGAAGGGGGGCTGTGTACTAGTACTCCATGGTTTGCTGCCATGGAAACTTTGTAAAACACCTGATGGCACAGCTGTCTACCTGTGGCCCTGATCACACGATGGTTTTATAGACCCAGGTGGCTAGTGTCATTTCAATGGTGTGTTTACACAGCTACTTGCCTACATGTTTACCAATATCATAGTGTCTGAACCAACTCTGGAAATGTGATTGTGCCCATTTGGGTACCCCGTGTCTTATTGTCATCACCACTCCCATAGCACCCACTATACTGTAGCATCTCCAAATGCCCTGTCATGAAATCACCTTTCAGAGCAGGCAACCAAGTACATTGTAACTGGAGGATCATGAAGCAAGCAAAGCTTCTGAACTGCTCTTCCAAGAGTTACAAGAATGCTCACCCCAGTGCTGTAGACACTGTAATTCTGTGCCTGTGCATGCAAGGAGGAGGCCTGGAAGAGAATATGCCCGATTCCTTGAGATGAACACATCTTTCCATTCCCAACTCCTATCTTTTCCTACAATGCTTTGCCATGTTGCCTTTCCAGTCCATCCATTCCATTCTGGAAATATCTATCAGGGACCTCCCACATGTCAGCCTTGCTCTCCACATATGTGTTGCTGGTCAACACAAAGTCCTACCCTCCACAGACTAACAAACTTGCAAGGATGTTTAGAGATATGTTCATGCGATGGATGAAGCAGTAGGGTCACAACATAGAGTAGTTAGGGAATGATATGTAGGATTCTCTCCACGGAGTGTGCAAAGGGGCATTTTGAGGGGCAGTGCTTAACTAGACCTGAATGGGGAGAAGAAATCTATGTGCTGATGGTTGAGGCAAAATAGTACTGGGAAGGAGACAGAAAGGAGTGTAAGTCATACATGGGAAGCTGAAAGAGAGGCTCTGGTCCTTCTTGGGTCTCACCAGCCTCTTGTCCCTTTAACTGGAGAAAGACAATGAATCTAGGGAGCATTTTCCCTGCATTAGAACGAGAAGGGTCACCGTGAAATGCTGATACCGTCACTGCAGCTCAGTGGTTGTCACCACTTGGTTTCTGACAGGGAGAGGTGGCACAATCAGTTGGTTTGTGCAGGTGGGCCACACATCTTGGCCTTGTGTGCTCAAGAAGATCACAGCTGTTACTGCAGAGTGTGCTCATAAAAGGGGATTTTGAAGAAGAGACCGAGATCGACACCAGTCTGAGTGTTAGTGCACTTTTCTTCTGACCTCAGGGTCTTTCCACTCTCTTGTGAAAGCACAAGAGCATGCCATGCATCCTCCTGGTGACACTGGGAAGGAGCTAATGGCAGTAATAGCAGGAGCTATGTACCTGCAGCCAGCAGGCACGCCATGTCGGCTTCTACCCGCCACACCGGTTAGAGCCACGGAGCCAGCGTATTTATTTATATATTTGAGATAAAATAACTATAATGAATATACTAAAGCAATCCACACGTTATCAGTTGGCAAATTACTGAGTACTGCTCTGTGTTGCTATGTTAAGATTTATGGACAAATTGTATAAAATAGCTGTTCTCAAACAACCTACTCAATTTTCTCAAAAATTCTAAACATTCCAGGAACACTCACATGTGTCATCACTGTCATACACATGGGATGCTGCTGTGGCCAACAATCCCTGCTGGAAGCAGAGTACTGATAGTTATCTGTGGGCTGACAGGCCCTCCAGGTGTCAAGGGCAGAAGCTGCTCAGTGGACCATGACCTTCAGGAGCCCTGAGGGTGACTACACTAAAACAGGGAGAAACAGTTGCTGATGGTACTGAAGCCAGCTCAGACTATAGCACAGAGGGAGGCTCCCTTCACAAGACAGTGTCAACTGTACACCACATTACCCACCACAGAGGGAGAAACTAGGAACCAGGAAGTGGGATGAGCCTGGAGAGACAGCAAGGGAAGTAACCATCACCTTATTATATTGTGTGCAAATAGCACTGAAGGACACGGGAGGTGGATGTGGACCATCTGCGTGTATCACTGGAGGACACTGGAGGTGGACATAGGCCATCTTCATGCATCACTGGAGGACATGGGAGATGGATGTGGACCATCTTCATGCATCACTGGACGTAGGCCATTTGTGCACATCACTGAAGGACACAGGAGGTGGACATAGAGGAGCTCTTGGCTTACATTACGCCTTTGCTATAGAAGCCATGACCCATGATCCCTTACCCCCCATGTTACCTGGTGGAAGCTCTCTGATGGGTTGTCCTTACTGTGGACTAAACATAGTCACCACAGTGAGACTCTGAAGACTGCTGCCCCAAGGATCACAGTTTTAGGTCACAGTCAGGTGTTTCACAACTGAAGGGAAGCTGGTTGCATGCATCTGCAGAGGGGTGTCTTTCTGGCCTGGGACATCTCTCTATTGAACAATTTGCAGTCATTCTGCTGCTCCTTCCTAGCTCTCCCAGCTTCCAATGTTCTCCCAGAAGAATACAGCTGTGAAAATGGAGTCTATAGTGAAATTTGAAAGCTACCAGATGCCAAACATGGGTCCTCAAACTCCTGCAGCCATCTGCCCAGTGAGCTTCAGGAAGTTTCATACATAATAACCAGGCCCAGGAGGGCAGTGGCCAGGTGCTGCTTGCTCCTCTAGGCCCACCATGTAAAGAACATGTGTCCAGTGAGTGACAACTCATGTTCATTGTGGTCCCCCTCTGAGGCCAGCTCTCATTAATGTCACTTTGAGCAAGTGACTTTGAGCAAGTGACCCTGGGAATGGCTCAAATCCCTTCTGCATGACTTTAAAGGCCCGTGAGTGGCCGAGAAGCAGAGATGCCAAAGGGACCCTGCATGAGGAAGGGGAGGGGCTTCTTACCTGTTTGTGTTGCTCTTCTTCCTGGGACTTCTGGTCTCACCATGTCTACTTGGCGCGTGACAGCTGAGATGGTATTTGTTATTAGGTGCAAAAATTCACCATCAACATCTCTGTCAACGTAAGATTTACCTTGTGATAAGACCTCGCTGTCTGGGTCATTCCAATCATGATCTCCAAAGAGGGTCCAGGCAAACATCTCTCTGTGTCTCTCCCTCTCCTCTCTCTCTCTCTCTCTCTCTCTCTCTCTCTCTCTCTCTCCCGTGTGTGTGTGTGTGTGTGTGTGTGTGTGTGTGTGTGTGTGTGTGTGAGGGGGGGGGAGGGGGAGAGAAAGAGACTCATAGGCCAGGTAGTAGGTACTGCTAAGTGTTTGCGCTTAGGGACATATGAGTGTGGTCATCTTGCCTTTTGCAGTGTGGGGCCTGCCACTTCCCTCACAGATTTTTTTTTTTAATTTTATTTTAGTTGGTACCTAGTCCATGTGACATCTTTGCAAATTAAATGAGTGGATAGAGCACTAGGCATTTGTCTCCTAAAACATTTACTCCCTTTTTCATGTCCCAAGGCTCTTCTCACCCATGGTGTATTTACAAATACACAACACAGCCATAGTCCTGTGTGTCCAGCCCTCTTGGCTGTTTTCTGGATGTCCAGCATCTCTGTGTCCCTGCTTGGCTCCGTGACCGCCATTCTACTTTAATTCTCTGAAAGCAACATATTTTGTTTGTGTTTTAGCCTGTACTTGGGTGGGGGCTGTGTGCTGTGTGTTTGCCTCTGCCAGTTCATTTGTAAGCACCATCAAGTGACCAAGCGTTGGGGGTGAAATTAGACAGGCAGGAAAGCTGACTGAAGGTCCTATCTGGGATGAACGAATGGGAAGGGGCCTCGCTCACTGCTCAGGTCTTCAAGTCACTGCCTGGGACACTGCAGTGCAGGGAGGCTGCCTGCCTGGATTTGCTGGGAACAATGCAGGGGCATACCCAGGGCCCTGGGCCTCGCCCTGCTGCCTGCTCTATGCTGGCTCTGTGCTCCTCCTGTCCTGCCACTGCTCTGGGCCTGCAGAGAGGGAGAGTGACGGGCCCCCACCAGCGTGTTGTTCAGGCTGTCTGGGCACACAAAGGCCCATTTCGGGTGACTGGCAGGTACTTGCCCTCTGCCTCCTGCTGAGCTATTGGTGAGCCTTCCTGTTCTCTGATTTTAAGCTGTTCCTGGCCTGAATGTTAATATGTATGGTCCAGTACATGGGAGAAATTGTAGCATTTAACCCCTTCCTCAATGAGTCTGTATGCAGTGTGATGATTAAAACTCCCAGAAAACTCCCTATGTGGGGTTGAATACACGGACAGTAGAGCTGCATCCAAGATCTTCCCTCCACGCAGTAACACCGAATATCTTCCTTGTGGCACAAGTCTTCCTCATGTCTTCATGACTTAGCTGGTGTGAGGTCTGAGTATGGAACCTGAGAAGGACCCTGACATGTGTTTGTGGATGCCTACTCACATAGGTAAGTTCAGGCAGCTACCCCAAAAAGCTTTTTAAAAAATACTTATCAGAGGGGGCTAGGGAGATAGTTCAGTTCTTAAAGTACTTACTATGAAGTGCCATGACCTGATTTCAGATCTCCAGCACCATTTGTGTAAAATGCCAGGCATGGTAGCACACACCTATAGCCCCATGGCTGGATAGTCAGAGATGGGACAGCTCATCCAGCTAAATCAGTGAGCTTCAGCTTCTGTGAGAGGCTAGCAACCTAAGTTCAGACCCCCAGAGCCCAGATAAAGAGCCAGATGCTGCAGTATACATCTGTAATCACAGCACTCCCAACTGAGCCTGTGGCTTGGAGACCATGCAGGCTTGTCTCCTTTGTGTGAGCAGTGCAATGGAAAACCCCAGTAGACACAAGACTCCAGCCCTTTCCCTATCATGGCAAACTAGGTAACTTGGCAAAGCCTAGTTTACCAGAGACCTGCCACAGTCTGTTCAAGCCCATGGACCTGAACAGCAAATGCCAATGAAATCACCATTAGGGGTGAGCTGGGAGCTTTCCATGAGCATCATTTGGTGTGTGTGTGTGTGTGTGTGTGTGTGTGTGTACCGTGAGTTGTCCTGGGTTTGGACTTCAGGAGCCTTCACATCCACTTGCTTTTATGAGACAGGATTTCCCACAGTCCTGGAACTCATCAAGGAGGCTGATCTGCTTGGTCACTGAGCTGTAGGAGCCCACCTGTCCCCATACCCTCAGCACTGTAATTATAATCAGACATCATCACATGTGGGTTTTCCATGTAGACCCAGGGGCTCAGACTTATATCTAGCATATACAAGGCCCTAGGGTCAATTCCTGGTACTGAGACAAATAAACATAAACTTATCTTAATTCCCACCATCACAGTGGTCACTGTCTTTGTCCCAAGGGTAGTGGTGCTCCAACAGAGACTTGTCCTGGATTTTCCAACAAGTTAGATAAACAAAGAGCCCCTGTGTGATGAGTCAGTGACATCTATATAGTCTCTGGAGAATATTTTCTCTGTGGAGAAAGGAAGCAAGGATTTGGGAGAGGAAAGACTTGGGAGATGGGATGCCCTGACACCTGGAGGAAATGCATGTTAGCATCTTTCCAGGGGAGGACTGTGGTGGTCCTTCACATTTTCACTTTCAGCATGTGATATCACAGGACAGTATAAACTCTTTTGAAGGTGTGGAACTTTGCAGGTAGCTCAGCTCCTCTCCTTTACTTGCTGACATTTGGAAAGATTGTGTCCTTGCCCTGCAACTCCGTTAGCCTCGGTGCCTAGAATTTCACAGCCATTCTTTCCTTTCTTCTAAGAAAGTTACCTGCAGGAAAGATGCTGAGAGTTTGTTAGCAAGTCTCTCCAAGGAAGACAGTTGAGTTTATAGTAGGGAGAGATATTACCCTTATCAGCAGGAGTAGACTACCTGTCTCTGCCTGATGGGGGATAGATACCTTCACTGAGATGGAGCCTGCCCCTGCACCAAGATCGCACTGCCACCTGTGATGGGCCTTTCATGACTCCAGCTACTCTGGAAGGTCCTGTACACTAGCAGCCTTCACAGTTTGTTCCAGCCTATAATTAAGGGCTCCCCATAAATAAGACTTTGGCACAAAAATTGGAATGGCCTTGGAATTAGATCTCCAACCACAACCTTTGTCCTGTGTGGTATTGGCTAGAGCTTGCTGGTTATCAGCCAGGAGGTAGGGAACAGGGACATTGTCACAGACCAAGCCAATATGTATCCCACCTTAGCTAGTGACCACCCATCTCTATGGGGATGGGCAGAACTTCCCTTAAGTAGCCTGGTGTAGTGACAATATCTGTAGTTGCCCACAGGCGTGGGTTTGGGTCTGGGTGTGGACACTGTGGGCTTTTAGCAGGCTGCTTTCTCAGGTCAATGATGGGACTTCACATCCCGCCAGGCATACTCGGTGAAGCATCTCATGATTGCTCCACATGATAGAGTCATGGAAATAAGTCAGTGTGGGAAAATAATAAGCAATTGATTAAAATTGAGGAGATGGTTGATGAGAAGATATTCCTGGGTGATTCATGTTAAGTGTGGAAAATCAGGGCATCCCCTGTGTTGTAACTGAGGAGCTCTCACAGTGGACAAAACAGCTCCATACCTAACAATTAATATGCAAATGAGCCAATGCTCAGCTATGGGGGAGTCAGGAATCCAGCTGGGGTGCACCCATCCTCTCCATTCCCCATTCAGGGATCCTGAAAACCCATTCCATATAGACCTGGCAGAATGTGCAGCTGCTACATCAACTTTGGCTGATATTTAAATGAGTTTCTGACACATGTGAGGAGGAACGAAAAACATCATATCTACTGGGGAGCCCTTGCAGGTTGAGGATGAGACAAAGCACTGGTACCTTTCCAGGGCTTCTCCAAAGAAGACAGTGCCCAGATTCCCTTCAACAGCTACTGGGAGACACTGGGCTTGGGGTCTTTGCAACATCAAGGTTCAAAGCCCTAGCACACAGGAGCTCAGAAGTAACCCCAGTTCCTGTACATATGAACAACATGTATTTTGTGGTGCGCCGTCAGAGGTAAAACTAAACCCACTGAGCGGGGGAGTGGTACATGCCTTTAATCCCAGCACTCAGGAGGCAGCAGCAGGCAAATCTCTGTCAGTTCGAGGCCAACCTGGTCTACAGAGCTAGTTCCAGGACAGGCTCCAAAATTACACAGAGAAAACTTATCTCCAAAAACAACAAAAAACCTAAACCTATTGAGACCCCCAGCCTGAGCAAGCAGTTGAGAGACCACTATTTCCTCTGACCACTGATGCAGCTGGCAAAGTCATCTTGTGGCAATGGCTGACTTAACAGAGTGTGGCCTCATGTTTAGATGGACTGTTCTCAGTTGAGGTTTATAGTCCTGTCATGTGGCCCAACTCAGGGAGACTTTTTGGGTAGACCATGGTGTTGGCTTGCATGAACACAAAAAACAGGGCCAACCTTCCCTGAGTGTTTTCTGATATAGTCTCTTAATTGGATGAATTCCACCTCAGCCAAGGAAGCTGATTTTAGTCACCCTAGAGGAAAGTTCTGAGTCAAGGGCTCTCTGCAAGCATGCTGGGAAGGGGTAGGCCCACTTTCTAAACCATAACAAGCTTCTGTGTGAATTTTGCTTCCTGAGCCTAGAGCATTGACACCAGTCATAGCTGGTGGAACAAGGTAAATTGAAAAAGGATGGGAGGAACTTCTGGGAGTGGCTCTGAGTATATTAGACCTGCCTATTCACGCAGGACCACCCATAATTTCTACCTGCCTGGTCTCCGACCCCCACCACCAGTCCTCTACTGGGGTTCCGGGCCCCTCCCGAGATCCACCTATCTCTGAGGGACCACTCTTGAGTTCCTACCAGCAGGATCCTTGACCCCCATCACCAGTCTTCTGCTGAAGCCTGATCGCTGACCCCCATCACTGGGCCCCTGCCTGTGGGAGAAACCTCCTAGAGAGCTTGGACCACCCAGAGCTACAGACATCGAACCTGACCCACCTGAGCCCACTGGGTAAATACCATAGAGAGAGGGAGAGACCCCACCAACACCTACTGGAAGAAGCTATGGGAAGACAGCAATACAAGAAGCACCTAACAACAGAAAGACAAGCATGACACCACCAGAATCTAGGGAATCTACACCAACTAGAATGGAACAAAACAAAGCTAATAAAGCAGAAGAGAACGACTTAAAAATTATCATCATAAAAATGATAGAGGACCTCAAAGAAGATGTGAGAAAATCCCTTAAAGAAATGGAAGAAAAAACAAATAAAAAATTGGAAGAAATGAACAAATCTCTTAAAGAAAGTACAGAAAGCCAAGAAAAAAACAAATAAGCAGGTGAAACAAACAAGCAGGACTTGAAAACTGAAATAGAGAAAATAAAGACAACATAAACCGTAGGAATGCTGGAAATAGAAAAACTGGGCAAATGATCGGGAATTACAGATGCAAGCATAACCAACAGAATTCAAGAGATGGAAGAAAGAATCTCAAGAGTGGAAGATAAACTAGAGGAAATAGATTCATCGACCAAAGAAAATCATAAATCCAACAAATCCTTAACACATAAATCCAACAAATCCTTAACACAAAACATCCAGGAAATGTGGGACACCGTGAAAAGGCCAAACCTAAGAATACTAGGCATAGAGGAAGGTGAGGAAGCCCAGCTCAAAGGTGCCAAAAATATATTCAACAAAATCATTGAGGAAAACTTTCTCAATCTGAAGAAGGACATGACCATGGAAGTACATGAAGTATACCGAACACCAAATAGGCTGGACCAAAGAAAAAGACTCCTCCACATATAATAATCAAAATACCTATCATACAGAATAAAGAAAGAATATTAAGAGCAGCGAAGGAAAAAGGACAGGTAACATATAGAGGCAGACCTATCAAAATTACACCTGACTTCTCCATGGAAACCCTCAAGGCCAGAAAGTCCTGGATAGATGTTCTACAAGTACTAATAGTTCATGGATGCCAGTCCAGGCTACTATACCCAGCAAAACTTTCAATCACTGTAGATGGAGAACGCAAGATATGTAATGACAAAGCCAGATATTCACAATACGTATCTACAAATCCAGCCCTACAGAAAGTATTGGAAGGAAAAATTCCAACCCATGGAAGTTAACTACACTCACAAAAACATAGGCAACGGATAATCCCACTACACCAGAAACCAAGGGTAAAGCAGGACAAATATATTCACAATACCACTGCCAACAACAAACCTAAAACAAACAAGCATTAACAATCAATGGTCCTTACCCTCAACATTAATGGTCTTAACTCACCTATAAAAAGACACAAGATAACAGAATGGATATGAAGACAGAATCCATCCTTCTGCTGCATACAAGAAACACATCTAAGCTTCAAAGATAGACATCAGGGTAAGGGCTTGGGAAAAGATCTTCCAATCAAATGGAACAAAGAAGCAAACAGGAATGGCTATCCTAATATCTAACAAGTTAGACTTCAAACCAAAATTAATCAAAAGAGAAGAAGATAGTCATTTCGTATTCATCGCAGGAGAAATCCATCAACACAAAGTCTCAATTCTGAACATCTATGCCCTAAATGCAAAGGCACCCACATTCGTAAAAGAAATGCTACTAAAACTCAAAGCTCACATAATACCTCACACACTTATAGTGGGAGACTTCAACACACTACTCTAGACAGGACCACCAGTCAGAAACTTAACAAAGAAACAAAAGGACTAACAGAAGCTATGTCTCAACTGGGTTTAACAGACATCTATAGAACATTCCATCCAAACACAAAAGAATATACCTTCTTCTCTGCTCCACATGGAACCTTCTCTAAAATCGACCACATACTAGGTGGCAAAACAAACCTCAACAGATAGAAGAGAATTGGAATAGTCCCCTGTATCTTATCAGACCACCATGCTTTAAAATTGGAATTCAACAACAACACAAATCGCAGAAAACCTACTAACTCATGGAAACTGAACAATGTGCAATTGCACCACACCTGGGTCAAAGAAGAAATAAAGAAAAAAAATTAAGGACTTTCTAAAATTCAGCGAGAATGAGGACACAACATACCCGAACTTATGGGACACCTTGAAAGCAGTGTTACGAGGGAAGTTCATTGCACTAAGTGCCCATATGAAGAAAACAGATGATAGTCACATTAGAGAATTAACAGCACAACTGAAAGCCTTAGAACAAAAAGAAGCAAACTCACCCTGGAGGAGTAGATGCCAGGAAATAATCAACTTGAGGGCTGAAATCTACAAAATAGAAACCAGGAAAACAATACAAAAAAATCAATGCAACAAAGAGTTGGTTTTTTGAGAAAATCAACAAGATAGACAAACCTCTAACGAAAAAGCAGAGAGAGAACATGCAAATTAACAAAATCAGAAATGAAATGGGGAACATAACAACAGACACAGAGGAAATCCAGACAATTTTCAGGTCATACTTTGAAAACCTATACTCCACAAAATTTGAAAATTCAAAGGAAATGGACAAATTTCTGGATAACCAAAATTAAAATCACTTACCAAAATTATATCAAGAACAGACAAACAACTTAAATAGACCTATAACCCACAATGGAATAGAAGCAATCATCGAAAACCTTCCAACCAAAAAAAAGCTCAGGGCCAGATGGCTTCAGTGCAGAATTCTACCAGAAATTCAAGGAAGAACTAATATCAATACTCCTCAAATTTTTCTACACAATAAAAACAGAAGGCTCATTACCAAACTCTTTCTACGAGGCCACAATAACCTTGGTACCCAAGCCTCACAAAGACACAACTAAGAAAGAAAACTACAGGCCAATATCCCCGATGAACATTTATGCAAAAATACTCAATAAAATACTGGCAAACCGAATCTAAGAATACATCAGAGAAATCATCCACCATGTCCAAGTAGGCTTCATCCCTGGGTTGCAGGGATGGTTTCACATATGAAAATCTATCAACATGATCCACCATATAAACAAATTGAAAAAGAAAAACCATATGATCAATGATCATCTCCCTAGATGCTGAAAAAGCCTTTGACAAAATTCAACACCTTTTCATGATAAAGGTCTTGGAGAGATCAGGGATAACATGAACATACCTAAACATAATAAGAGTAGTATAGAGCAAACCAACATCAAACTGAATGGAGAGAAGCTTAAGGCAATTCCTCTAAGATCAGGAACAAGACAAGGCTGCCCTCTCTCTTCATATCTCTTCAATATTGTACTTGAAGTTCTAGCTAAAGCTATAAAACAACAAAAGGAGATCAAGGGGATCCAAATTGGAAAGGAAGAAGTCAAACTGTCTCTATTTGCAGATGATATGATAGTTTACATAAGTGACACAATAAACTCTACCAGGGAACTCGTACAGCTGATAAACACCTTCAGCAAACTAGCAGGATACAAGATAAACTCAAAAAAAATCAGTAGCCCTAATTTATTCAAACGACAAAGAGGCTGAGAAAGAAATCAGAGAAATATCACCTTTTACAATAGCCACAAGCACCATAAAGTATCTTGGGTAATGCTTACCAAACAAGTAAAATACCTATATAATAAGAACTTTGTGGCTCTAAAGAAAGAAATTAAAGAAGATACAAGAAAATGCAAAGATCTCCCATGTTCTTGGATAGGTAGGATAAATATAGTAAAAATGGCAATCTTGCCAAAAGCAATCTACAGATTCAATGCAATCCCCATTAAAATCCCACCATAATTCTTCACTGACCTTGAAAGGATAATAATCAACTTTATATGGAAAAATAAAAGACCCAGGATAGCCAAAAGCAGGCACCACCATCCCTGACTTTAAGCTCTACTACATAGCTATAGTTCTGAAAACAGCCTGGTATTGGTACAAAAATAGACATGTAGACCAATGGAATCGAACCAAAAAACCTGATATTAACCCACACACCTATGAACACCTGATTTTCGACAAAATAGCTAAAAGAATACAATGGGGGGGGGGGAGAAAAGCATCTTCAACAAATGGCGCTGGCACAATTGGATAAGGGTGTGTAGAAGACTGCAGATAGACCCATGTCTGTTGCCATGCACAAAACTCAAGTCCAAATGGATCAAAGACCTCAAATTCAATCCAGCCACACTGAACTTCTTAGAAGAGAAAGGAGGTACCCTTGAACAAATTGGTATAGGAGACCACTTCCTGAACATAACTCCAGGAACACAGACAATGAGGTCAACGATTAATAAATGGGACCTCTTCAAACTGAGAAGCTTCTGTAAGGCAAAGGACACAGTGGACAAGACCAAATGGCAGCCCACAGACTGGGAAAAGATTTTCACCAATCCTACATCTGACAAAGTGCTGATCTCCAAAATATACAAAGAACTCAAGAAATGAGTCAACAAAACATAAAATAACTCTATGAAAAAATGGGATAAAGAAGTGAAGAAAGAATTCTCAATAGAGGAAATCAAAAAGGCTGAAAGACACTTAAGAAAGTGCTCAACATTCCTAGCTATCAGGGAAATGCAAATCAAAACAACTTTGAGATACCATCTTATTCCTGCCAGAATGGCTAAAATTAGAAACACCAATGACAACTTATGCTGGAGAGGATATGGAGAAAGGGGAACATTCCTCCACTGCTGGTGGGAGTGCAAACTCGTACAGCCATTTTGGAGATCAGTATGGCGGTTTCTCAGGAAAATGGGAATTAGTTTACCACAGGACACAGTCCCCCTCTTAGGCATATACCCAAATGATCCACATCCATGCAACAAAGACATGTGCTCAACTATGTTCATAGCAGCATTATTTGTAATAGCAAGAACCTGGAAGCAACCTAGATGCCCTCAATTGAAGAATGGCTAAAGAAGATGTGGCACATCTACACAATGGAATACTACTCTGCAGAAAAGAATAATGGAATCTTGAAATTTGCAGGCAAGTGGATGACACTTGAAGAAACCATCCTGAATGAGATAACCCAGTCACAAAAAGAGGAATATGGTATGTACTCACTCATATATGGATTTTAGACCTAGACCAAAGGATCACCAGCCTACAATTCACACCACCAGAGGAACTAGGATACAAGGTGTATTCTAAGAGATTCATATAAGGTCCCTCATAAAAGGGCAAAGGGACAAGTCCCTGAGAACACAGGGGAAGTGGGGGGCAATGAATGGAGAGAGAAGTAGGAGAAAGAGAAGGGGAGGAGAAGAAAGCACGTGGGACTAGGAAGATTGAGTCAGGATAGTAATAGTAATAGAAGACAGAAGAGAGAGAGACAGATATATATATATATATATATATATATATATATATATATATAGAGAGAGAGAGAGAGAGAGAGAGAGGGCAAATATAAAAGAGGGAGCCATTATTGGTTTGAAGAGAAAACTGAACCTAAAGAAAGGTCTAGACATCTACAAGACTGCTGCCAACTAACAATTTGAGCAACCATGGAAAAGCTACCGTAAATGCCCTTCCCAGATAGTGAGATCAACAACTAACTTATCCACCATCATGGAGCCCTCATCTAGTACCTGTTGGAAACAGAAGCAAACACCCATACATAACTAAACACTGAGTCTAACTAAAATCCAGATGCAGAGGGAGAGGACAAGACCAGGTTGCAGAAGCACATAGAGACAGCTGACCTGAACAAGGAGGAGTTAATGGGCCCCCAGACTGATAGCTAGGAATCCAGCGAACATGGGTCTCAGCTAGAAGGACTGAGCAGTCTAAGGGACAACAGACAGTGGAACCAGGATGTATTCCTTGTTCACAAAAGGACCTTGTGAACACATCCCCCATGGAGGGATACTGCCTTAACCTAGAGACAGGAGAGAAGTCCTAGTCCCTACTTCAAATGACTTGACAGATTTACATGACCCCACCTGGATGGCATTGCTCTACAGTTGGAACTGGGGGTGGGGTGATGGGAGAGGAGAGTAGTCAGGGTGCATGTGAGGAGACAGAGGGCAAGAGAAAGGGAGAGGGAACTGGGATCGACATGTAAAATAAAATAAAAAATAAATAAAAACATCATACAACGAATACATGTGTTAAAAATTATAAAGCGTTCACAAACATGTTTAATTGTCAGGTTTTATGTGGGAATTAAAAATGAGAAAAAAGAAAAGAAAAATGATGGGAGGTATGTCCTCAGGCTTCCAGATTCTGCCCCGTGGATGAGGGTGTCAGAGAGGATGGAGTAGGTAGCATCATTTCTGTCCCCTAAATCATGCTGGGTTACCACTTCCCCTTCCCACATCTCGTGTTTGTTTATTTGTTTTTAAAAATTACTTTTAGGTGTGTGTGTGTGTGTGTGTGTGTGTGTGCATTTGTGTGATGTATTCTGGTGTGTGTGTAGTGTGTGTTGTGGGTGTATGTTTGTGTGTGGTATGTTGTGGGTATGTGTATTGTGGTATGTGTGTGGTATGTGCTGTATGTGTGTATTGTATGTGTATATGTGTATTGTGTGTGGGGGTAATGTGTGTGTGTGTGTGTGTGTGTGTATACTTGTATGAAGTTCCCCCATGGAGGTCAGGAAGTATCAGATTCCCTGAAGCTAGAGTTACAGGAAGTTGGGAACTGCCTGATGTGGATGCTGAGAATCAAAATCAGGTTCTTTGCAAGAGAAGTACAGGATTTTACTCACCTGAGTCGTCTCTCTAGCCTCTCCCCTGCTCCCAGTCTGGTTTTAAATATGTGGCTTTTGCTCTGGGGCTCTTCTGAGTGATAGGGAAATCCTGTTAGGGAAGCACAGCTCGATCACTTACTCCCTGACTTTTGTATCATCTCAACTCAGGGCTTACATCCACAGCCCAAATTCTGAGCTGTTTCTTCAGCTCCAAAACTGAGAAGGATGCTCTTTACCTACCAAGGACCAGAGAGCGATGAAGTCTCTGGTCTTTTAGGAGTGAGAAGGATAAGCTGCTTCAGGAGTGGAGCAGCTCTGTCCCCTCTGTCCCTGCAGAGCACAGGCCAGCAGAGGAGCTGCTCTTCACATCTCCTTACTCCCTGTACTTGGGCTGAGAGATGCCAAGGTCTGTCTTCAGCGGCACTCAGTGGAGTCCTCACCACACCTTAGTGTTTCTTGACAATTCTGTGATCTTTCAGCATGACCTCAGTCACCCAGAAGAGCCCCAGAAGAGGCTAGGATTTAAAACCAGACTTGGAGGAAGGAGGCTGGGCAGATGGCTCTGCAGGTAAGAGCTTTGGAGAATAGTTTCAGTGAGATCCCTCTTTCTCGATTTTGGAAGAGCATGGTTACTCTGAGAAATGTAACTGCCTGACCCTTACTTAGTTCTTGCTTTGTCCTTTTGAGGGGAGCTGGTGGTGTGGACGGATAGACCCTTGTTCCACCTATCCGTGGCTCTCCCGTAAGTACCTTGAACACGGGCTGTGAGTTCCACACTCACTGACTCCTGGAAGCCTCATTTCACACCACTCCTTTCTGTTGAAGCGTGACACTCAAATTTGAGATGGGAGCAGAGATCAACAGCCCCTGTCAGCCGCTGTCAACCCAGGTGTGACAGTGCCGTCTTCCTAAATTGCTGCTAATCTTCCCGAGCCCCCTCTCTGCACCCTCCATCGAGCTGTTTGCTCACATTCTGTTAACACTTGAAATTTCCCCTCCGAGGTGTCACTGTTTGCCATTTAGTAAGTAGGAGGAACCGGGAGAGCAGCTCAAGCCCCGGATTTGGGGAACTGGAGAAAGCTGATTAGCTATTCAGGGAGAATAATCTTATTGAGAGAGCAAGAGCTGCATAAAGAATACCATTCCCTTCCCAGTAACAATCTTCTAATTATGTTGTCAGGCTCACTGTTCAGTTCTCCCCCGTGACGTTAAGAAACCCACTTCTATGTTAAGAAAGAGATTTCCAGTTTCTGATGCTGTTTGCTGATTTTTTTTATTATTGTTTAAAGAATATGTATGTATTAAAGCAAACATTAGAAAGTGATTCACGTGTAGTGTAATCAGGAGTGAGGGAGGCACTCAGGCCTCTGTGGGGGTAGGGAGGAAGGGGTGCCCCGTGGGGGTGCTCAGGAGCCCAGGAATTAAGAGGGGGGTGAAGATTGTACAATTCTACGCAAGCAAGCAAGTGTGCAGCTTCTGTGCAGCAGCAGAATGCAGTTGCAAAGTGATGCAGGTCAGGAGTGGAGTGGACGCAGCCCAGAGGTACATTACACAACATCGCAGCACATTGGTCCTGTTCTGTGGGGAATACTGTCCTGTACTCCACCCTGAAGAGGGAAGAACCTCAGACTGCCAAACCCCAGACCCCATGCTTGCCCCCACTCCCACCTTCTGGTAGGAGCATATTATAGGCCTGAGAGCATGCAGACAGGGTACCAAAGACAGACTTTGTAGTGTAGGCTGGTGAACAGCAAGTTTAATTAGGGCTGCACACAGGAGCATTGTATCACTGAGAAAAATGTCTTAGTAACTGGTAACCGCTTTTGTGTTCTGAAGTGTGTGTTGGGGGGCGTGGCCCAGGGCCTCTTTCCCTCCTCTCCATGGTGGGCTGTAGTGGGCCCAGGTCTACTGCAGGCAGCTGTGTGGTTCAGAGTCCAAGGTGGCACCATCCATGGTCATGTCTATTCCACACCAGCCTTCTACAGCACTCTGAGCCAGGACAGCTCCTGGCACATGTGACATTACTAGAGGTGGGAGTAGGTACAGAACATTCCGGAACAATCATGGAAGAAAACTGGGTGGACTGAATGTACAGAAAGCCCTGGCTATTTGTACTTCTCAGGATAACTGGTGTCAGGGAGAGAGGCCTGCAGAAGCCAGTGGGACTGGGACTCAGACCAGAAAAAAGTAGGTAGAGACTTGGTCCAAGAACCAGGAAGGCAGAATGGCCTCATTTTCCTGCCAGGTCGGGTGACAGGAGTCATGATAGCACTGAGTCTACCCTGAGAGCTGTGTGGACCCTTGTCCCTGTGGCAGAGATAAGGTAGCAAGGCCCAGCAGTACCGTTCAGTCTGGCCGTCTGTCAATCCTCAGAGCTGCAGAAGACACCGTGGGAGGGGGGAGGGGGAGGGGGAGGGAGAAGGGGGAGAGGAAGAGGATATGGGGAGGGGGGGAGGGGAAAGGGAAGGGAGAAGGAGAAAAGGAGAGGGTAGGGTGAGGGGGAAGGAGTAGGGGGTAGGGGAGGGGTAGGGGGGGGGAGGGGGGGGGGGAGGGGAGGGGGAGGGGGAGGGAGCATGCAGGAATAAATGTGCTCTTTGTTATAAGAAGTTAAGACTTCCCAGGAGGTTCCAGGTAGGCAGAAGTAAGCATGCTTGCTCACCAAGGTGACCCCTTGCAGCTGTGAGGATAAAGCAGGCCTCTCTCACTGCAGAGAAGAGCAGAGCTACATTAAAGGGGCTGTAAGGCCACCAGGCATGTCCCCCACCTTTTGACACCATACGGTGCCATTGCCATTTACACAGTTTAGACTCATTAAGTTAGTTTGTAATTTTGAATGGGGATACATTGATAGCTATCCTGGGCCCCAAGCAGCTGCATGGCTGCAGGGTGGACACACTTGGTTAGAAGAAAGGGTCCAGAACATAGTAGGTCTACCAGAATGTAGTAGAGACTCTATGGATCATGAGCTTCCTTTAGTGAACTGGCTCACAGTCTGAAAGGACTTCCTCATGCTCATTTTCATTTTGTCTCTCCTCTTGTTTTATTTTGAGTGAGCAATGAGTGCACAGATTTCAGTAGACAAAAAGATAGCAAACCTGAAATGTTGGGGCTCTGCCTTCCCGGTTGCCAATCTCAGCCCTTCCTGTCTTCTCTTTTCAGACTGGGCAGAAAGCTAGGCAGGGAGCTCAGGCCACCCTGAGCTCCAGGCTGTGGAGGAAGACCTCACCTGGGAGCAACCTTTGTCGGATTTGTGGACAAGCCTTAGGCTGGCTTTGTGGTCTCTTTCTTCGTTAACTTGTTTTATATTCTGCCTGATGCTGACTGCAATGGGTCCCTTTAAACATGTATATTTCTCACACATGCGAGTAGAGTTAAAAGATAAATTTCCTGAAGTATTTCTGGGTCAAGATTGCATGCATTTATGTTTTTAAAAGATTTCACTGACACATACTGATTATGCATTTATAGGGTACAATGTGGTAATTCAATACTTGGATACATCTGTAATGACACTAACGCTGTGAACTCCACAGCCATTTATGTCTGTGTGTTTCTAGCCTTCAAGATCCTTTCCTTGAGTTCTTTATGAAATACAAAGTAATTTGTGACCTCAAACCACCCTGCTATGCTGAAGTGCATGAGAGCCCAGTCCTTCCAGATGACTGTTTTGTCACCTGTCACTCAGACCCCAGGGACTGACCACTTGTTCTCTGCAGATCTATACCAGGGACCCCATGAGAGTGTGGCCTCCAGCCTGCCCACTCCCCCACACCAGCTCAGCCTGCCTGCCCACTCACCCCCCACACCAGCTCAGCCTGCCTCCCCACTCCCCCCACACCAGCTCAGCCTGCCTCCCCCCACTCCCCCCACACCAGCTCAGCCTGCCTCCCCCTCCCCCCACACCAGCTCAGCCTGCCTGCCCACTCCCCCCACACCAGCTCAGCCTGCCTCCCCACTCCCCCCACACCAGCTCAGTCTGCCTCCCCACTCCCCCCACACCAGCTCAGCCTGCCTCCCCACTCCCCCCACACCAGCTCAGCCTGCCTGCCCACTCCCCCCCACACCAGCTCAGTCTGCCTCCCCACTCCCCCCCACACCAGCTCAGCCTGCCTCCCCACTCCCCCCACACCAGCTCAGCCTGCCTCCCCACTCCCTCCCCCACACCAGCTCAGCCTGCCTCCCCACTCCCCCCACACACCAGCTCAGCCTCCCCCACTCACCCCCACACCAGCTCAGCCTGCCCACTCCCCCCCACACCAGCTCAGCCTGCCTCCCCACTCCCCCACACCAGCTCAGCCTGCCTCCCCACTCCCCCCACACCAGCTCAGCCTGTATCCCCACTCCCCCCACACCAGCTCAGCCCGCCTCCCCACTCCCCCCCACACCAGCTCAGCCTGCCTCCCCACTCCCCCCACCCAGCTCGCCTGCCCCCTCCCCCACACCAGCTCAGCCTCCCTCCCCCCACCCTCCCCCCCACCCGCTCGCCTCCCCCCCTCCCCCACACCAGCTCAGCCTGCCTGCCCACTCCCCCCCACACCAGCTCAGTCTGCCTCCCCACTCCCCCCCACACCAGCTCAGCCTGCCTCCCCACTCCCCCCACACCAGCTCAGCCTCCCCCCCACTCCCCCCATACCAGCTCAGCCTGCCCCCCACTCCCCCCAAACCAGCTCAGCCTGCCTCCCCACTCCCCCCACACCAGCTCAGCCTGCCTCCCCACACCAGCTCAGTCTGCCTGCCCACTCCCCCCACACCAGCTCAGCCTGCCTGCCCACTCCCCCCACACCAGCTCAGCCTGCCCCACTCCCCCCACACCAGCTCAGCCTGCCTCCCCACTCCCCCCCCACACCAGCTCAGTCTGCCTCCCCACTCCCCCCACACCAGCTCAGCCTGCCTGCCCACACCAGCTCAGTCTGCCTCCCACCCCCCCCACACCAGCTCGTCTGCCTGCCCACTCCCCCCACACCAGCTCAGCCTGCCTGCCCACTCCCCCCACACCAGCTCAGTCTGCCTCCCCACTCCCCCCACACCAGCTCAGCCTGCCTCCCCACTCCCCCCACACCAGCTCAGCCTGCCTCCCCACTCCCCCCCCACACCAGCTCAGCCTGCCTCCCCACTCCCCCCACACCAGCTCAGCCTGCCTCCCCACACCAGCTCAGTCTGCCTGCCCACTCCCCCCCCACACCAGCTCAGCCTGCCTCCCCACTCCCCCCCACACCAGCTCAGCCTCCCCCACTCCCCCCACACCAGCTCAGCTCGCCCTGCCTCCCCACTCCCCCCACACACCAGCTCAGTCTGCCTCCCCACTCCCCCCACCCCCCCAGCTCAGCCTGCCTGCCCACTCCCCCCACCAGCTCAGCCTGCCTGCCCACTCCCCCCCCACCAGCTCAGTCTGCCTGCCCACTCCCCCCCCACCAGCTCAGTCTGCCTCCCCCACTCCCCCCACACCAGCTCAGCCTCCCCACTCCCCCCACACCAGCTCAGCCTCCCCACTCCCCCCACACCAGCTCAGCCTCCCCCCCCCCCCACACCAGCTCAGCCTCCCCACTCCCCCCCCACACCAGCTCAGCCTGCCTCCCCATACCAGCTCAGCCTGCCTACCCACTTTTTTCTCTGTGCTGAGAGCCATGGCATGTCAGTCCGGTTTAAATTTGCATTCTCTTTTTGTATGCTAAAGTTGGGAGTTTCTGTGAGAGACACATTTGAGTTTCATTTTCCATGACTGTCTACTTTCACCCCTTGGTGACTTTTTCTCTGGGATGGCTGGTCTTTTGCTCATGGATCTGTAGGTCTTTTTCCACTAGACAAATTAGCACTTCCCAGTAGGAGTTCAAATATTTTGATCTGGTTAGTCATTTGTCTTCTCTCTTTGTTCCTGCTTCTTCTTGTAATTCAAAATTTTCTATTTTTTTTTTTAATGTAAGGTTAGGCAAAGATTTCTTGAGTATGACACAGATAGCATGGTCCGTAAAAGACAAAAAAAAAAAAAAAAAGTGTGACAAACTGAATGTCACCAGAATTATGAAGTTCTGTTCTACAAAGAATACTGTTCAGGGAGTGAAAGACAAGGCACAGCCTAGGGAGGGAAATCTCTGCTGATCATGTATCTGAATGAAAAGAAAGAAAGAAAGAGAAAGGCTTGCATTTAGAATATGTAAAGAATTCTCAAACTCAATAACAAAAAGACAAATGACCCAATTAAAAATAGGCAAAAGGTTTCAATAGACATCTCACTGAAGAAGTTCTAATAGCAGCTAATGAACCTGTAAAGACATTCAACGTTATTAATGGACAGGAAAATGATGTAAAAACTATAGGAAGATACATATGCCCATTTGGGTTTCAATGTTATAAAAAAAAAAAAAAAAAAAAAAAAAAAAGGCAACAAGTGTCTCCCAAAGTTTGGGTGGGGATGAAAGAAAACTTGACCTGACAGCCCCTGTAAGGTTTGAGCAAACTGACCATGTAGCTCAGCAATTCTGACTCCTGCTGGAAGGGGCGCCCGGAAACACAGGAATGCAGGCTGGTGGCTGGCATCATGAGCTGGGTGTGCAGAGCTCAAGCTATGACGTGCTCAGGTGTCTGTCAGCAGGTAGATGGGTTTAGGAGGTGCAGAATATCCACAGTGCTTCTGTTCTGGAGAAAAGGAACAAGGGAACGATGCATGCAGTGTCGTGACTGACTAATTCTTCATATGTTCTAGGCAGCAGAAAAGAAAGGAGACAAAAGCATGTGTGTGCCTGTTCATAATAATTTATATGAAAAGCATCCTGGTCCTTACCAGACACAGTGTGATCACACTTCAGGTTTGATGGGCAGGTTGGCACCTTGATTGTCATAGTATCACTTCTGCACAGGCTTTTAGAACTGTCAACCATTTCCTATATGTTGGGTTACTTATATATTCCCACAAAATTTTGTTCAAAGATGAAGAAAACCATGTGTGATAGAAATTTTTTATTTGTTATGTGTGGGGTGGGGCAAGTTGAGACAGTTGGTTCTCTCCTTCTGCCATTTGGGTTCTAGGGATCAAACTCAGGGCCTCAGGCTTGGCAACAAGCACCTTCAGCCACTGAGCCCTCTCATTGGCCCTTAGCAATCTTATTTTGTGAGTTCTAGATCATATGATTTTTTCCACTCTTGTTATGAAAATTATTTCTATCTTTTTTTCTCTAGTTTTTTTTTTTTTTGTTAGCCTAGACAAAGACTCCTCAGCTATGACAGTTAAGATAGATTTTCTTGTGTATATAATTGAACTACTTGGAATTCATTTGGGTACACAGTATAACACGTAAGTTTAGATTTTTTTTCTCAGTTGGACCAACATAACTTGAAAAAAAAAAGTCTCTTATACAGGTTTTTGAAATATTATTTGCCAGATAGAAAGTTCCTGTACCATTTCTCAACTTTCTTTTTTGATCTCTCTCTCTCTCTCTCTCTCTCTCTCTCTCTCTCTCTGTGTGTGTGTGTGTGTGTGTGTGTGTGTGTGTGTGTGTGTCTGCCTGTCTGTCTGTCTCTTTCTTTTTATATAAATACCTCAGTTTCATCACTGGAGCTTCCAGTGATGTTCAGCCATTTCTTTCTTGCTTTACTTTTTTTTTTTTTCCATAAGGACTTTGGAATCAACACTCACATTCAGGCCTTTCCATCACTTCTGTGGGGCAGTACTTAAAATCCCTTAGATATAGCAGTGGCCAAGCTGTGACGTGAACCATCCTCTCTCAGCCTCATGGCCTTCAAATGGCTGAAGATGGATCAGTCTTTCTTCTGAGGTGAGACCCTGGGGCTGGAACATTTGGGGTTAATCTTTTGTGTGTGGGAGTGGGGAGTGCATGTGCACACACATGCTGGGAAACCAGACAAAACCTGAGGTGGCATTCATTCCTCAGGAGCCTTCTCTCTCTCTCCTCTCCCTCTCCCTCCCTCTCTCTCTTCTTTCTTTCCTTCCTTCCTTCCTTCCTTCCTTCCTTCCTTCCTTTTTCTTCCTTTCTCTCTCTCCTTTCTTTCTCTCCTTTCCCTTCTTTCTTTTCTTCTTTCCTTTCTTCCTCCCTTCCTCTCTCTCTCCTTTGTCCTTCCTTTCTTTTTCTTCCTTTCTCTTTCCCTTCCTTCCTTTCTTTCTTTCAGGTTTCTCATTGGCCAGCAGTTAAAAAATTAGATTAGGTTGCAGGCTAGTGAGTCCAGGGGATCTGCCTGTACCCATCTCCATGTACTTAAAGGCTTAGTTTTCATAACTGGCGGGGTGAGGGGGAGTGGGCAGCTGTGAAGAGCCAGGATTGCCCTAGAAGAGTCACCTGGTATGTGCGTTTTGGGGCTCAAGGTACCCAGGTTCTTCTGTTTGACACCTGTTTCCCAGGTATATTAGTACTGACAGGAGGGGTGAGTCTATTTCAGCAGTGGGGCATGAGCTGATCTTGCTAGCCCTTGATCCTAAAAATGGAGATTTCATGGAACAGGCAGGAGAGCAAAGGCCATGCAGGGTGGGTCACCCCCCTTCTCTTCCCTGTGCAGTCCAGCCTGGGGTGGGGGCTAAGACACAACATACAAAGGACAAAGACCCCCCTCTCCAGCATGTCAGCATACTTTGAACTGTAGGAAGTAGTCTTGAATATGGAGAGCTGGGAAGAAAGAAAGAAGAAGAAAAGACAGGAACGAAGCCTGTTCCATAATCTTAGAATTGCTAAATGCTCAGGACTCTCCCTCAGCCAGAGTCATAATTAGTGAGGCATAATGCCCCCATGCAGCTTGCTGATCACTGTGCTGACCTCAGCCCCACAAGATGACAACCCATCACAGAGAGCACTCCGAAGGGAGGGTGGGGAGAAGGAGCAAGAAGCTCAGGCCCTGGTACCCCCATGGTCACCACACACAAAGCCAACTGCCCTCCCAGAACTTG
>NW_026125179.1:0-20000 GCF_943737965.1 Phodopus roborovskii | reverse complement strand
TTCTGAACACTTTTTGAAGGACCATGATGCCAGGCATTCTCACTGGAGCCTGTACTGTCCCCATCATTGAGGCCACTACTCACATGCTCTGGTCCATCTTAGGGCCTTAGAACACTGCAACACTGATTCTCTCTACTGACTCTTGCTGGCACCCCAGTCTCAGTACTCGACCTCCTGGACCACCAGCCATCACTGCAGCATCTCTGCAGTTTCAGAACTATTTAGTACCCATGTCTCTCATTTCTAGGTTTCTCTGGTTGTAATTATTCTTGCTTTTCCTCTGAACATCTTTAGAATTTTTCTCCCATTCTTCCTTTTTGTGGTCCCTAAATATTCCTGGCTAGGTCTGTATTGATCTGGGTACCTGTGTCCAACACTCCCCAGCTCATCTGGCATTTGGAAACTGCCCATCTCGCCCTGTCCCTCTCATTCTTTCCTGGCCTCTCCCTGTCCCTGCTTCAGCTTCCTTCCTGTTTGAACATATCTTTATGTCCTTGTCCAGGCCAGTCAGCCTGGGTGTCAGTGGAGACTTCCACCCACTCAGCTTGTATGTAAAGGGATATATATATGCCTAGTGGGAATCATTTTTGCTGTAAAATAGAGCACATCACTTCTAGGTTTCAGCATGCATTCTTGTCTCTGTGGAATCTCCTCTTCACTCCATACCTGCCACCTATGAGAATAGGGAGAGCCATGGAGACCTGTGTCGACCAGTGAAGGTGGGCCTATGCCTTGGAAATTCTCCTCCACCCAATGAGAATCCTTGCTTCCCCAACTCTCCATCTCCTGCTCAAGAACAAAGGCATTCAGGTGCCCCTCCCCCCCAGACTCTTTATACCTCTGACCCAGGATCTTCTTTAGACCTTCAAATCTGAGATTATGGTGGGAGTCACAAGTGCTTGGCCAAAGGGGGGAAGTGAGAAAACTCTACATTTGTTCCATCTCCACATAACCTGAGCACCACTGGGACTGCTGGGCTCAGAGCTAAGAGAATAATGGGCTCATTCTGGAGGACTCTGTTGCATTAGGGTCCTGTTAAGGACAGTTACCAGGCTCTCGGCAGTGGTCAGGTGCACCCCAGAAACCTCTCTCCATATAATCTCAAGAGGCCTTTGAGGATGTGTGGGGCTTACAGACGTACACTTGGAGATGGTGTGTGTGTGTGTGTGTGTGTGTGTATGTTAAGTGTACCTTCAGCAGTGCTTGCCGTGCCTTGGTACATTACAAAGTACCCACAATTCCTGTGTTCCCTCACAGACCCCTATTTCCATTTTCCAGATAAGGAAATGGATGCATAGAGAAGGTAAATGGGTTACCCCAGAACCCAGGAGGTCAGCAGCCCACTGGGTAGCTCAGCCCAAGTCTGACTTTCTGCAGTTGGATGTTGAATCTCATGGTGTTCTTACACTTTATAGCCATGTTCTGTCTGCATGTCCTCTGTCTGGGAAGGGTCTTTCTCTGGGCTGAATCCCCTGAGTATCTTATCCTTTATATAAAAGGAATCCCCTGTTTCCTTTATAGTCATAGACTCAACAGCCTTCAGGGGGCTGAGTATGTAAATTCAGGCATTCTGTAAACCCGGAGGGACACAAGACCAGGAGCAGATACCCAATTTAGTCTGTTATCATTAGGGGAGTATTTTCCCAATGACCTACAAACCCTTGCTGGCTTTGTCCCTGAAATCAGGACACCACACAGAAAGAGGCGAGGGAATATCAATAGATTGGCCAACCCCTGAAATAATGCTGGGTCAGGCAGCATGGCTCCATAGACCCCATGAAGCAGAGGAGATGGGATAGGCGGAGCCCAGAAGGCTCAGCAGGCACTACTACATGTAGTCCTACAGGAAGCAGGCTGGGGTGAGTGGGGCCAGCAGACAGGAGATGGGGAGAAAGAATCCAAAACAGCTTAGAGCCAAACAAGCCTGAGTTCAGGACAGCCAGACCAGGCACAGGGCATCAGCCAGCCCCCCACCCCAGCTAACTGTGCCAGCAACAGTGTCCCCTTGGAGAGATGGTATGCTGAGAGCTCACTCCTTCCTTCTTGGACACACACCTTTTTTCAAAATGGCTTCATGCACACCCTACCTGACTAGCAGCCAGGAGCCTTTCCCATCCCCTGCTCCGGCCCGTGTCTGCCTATGAAGTTAGTTTCCACACCAAGGAGCTTAAGAATGCCAGCCAGGGATGCAGAGCCTCTGTGTCCTTTATTGTGCATTCCTTCCTAAGGGAGAAAGTCTTAAGATTAATGATCATGATGACAAACACATTTTAAGATTAGGGGTGGCATGTTCTTCCTCATCAATTTCTATTCCTCGGGTCATTAAGCCTTGAAGTTTAAAATGGAAAGATGTTCAGTGAATTAGCATAAGATTCAGGAGCTGTGCTCTGGAAGGAAGCCATCCCAGGCTTGGGATGTGAGAACTGTTTGTCCATCTTTTCATATCAGCCTATGGCATCCTTCAGCTTCAGTGTGATCAACAGTCTGTCCTTGTGCTCTAACCCTTGCTTAGTCCCATGGCTGGGGTCTTGCAATCTTAGTCTTGAGGATGAGGTAGCATCCCAGGCCTTGTGGATAAACTTCACAAAAAGTTCTGCCATGTCCCCATTTTGAATTGGCCAGTCCCAACTCTTTACCTGATTTGATGAATCTTTGGAGTGACTCTTGGTACCTTAACTTGGCCTTGTATTGCTGTTCCATGGGTCACACTGGATCACACAGTACACTGCACAGTTTTGCACCTTCTGTACCTGCAGCCACTACCACAGTTTCTCTCTAGCTTTGAGATCAGCATCTTGCCTCCTAGCCCACACATGACTGGGCCAATTCAGCAGACCCATGATCTCCTTACCAGGAGGTCCATGCTGTGGCCCAACACTGGCAGTTCAGGAACTTCTGGTTGAAAAAGGTATGAAACCTTCTCTAGAACTGTGTCCTTACTCACACCTTCATGTACCTACCTGTCCCCTACCTCCAGACCCAACATGCTCCCTCCTTCCTGCTGGCTGTACTTCTAGACTTCCTGAGTCCCATAGCCAGGCCCAGCTTCTGGAGGTACTCAAAGGATAGAAATAGAGTGAGCCCAAGCCAAGCTTGACCTATGACTGTGCCCATTCACAGGGCTTTTTCTGAAAAAAGGCCCTGGGAATCTGAGGGAAGTGTTTCACAGAAGATCCCAGGAAGTACTGCAGGGCATGTCTTCACAGATCATGGGACTGGGCAGTGCTAGCAGATGAGGAAGTCCAGGGCCGTGTGTTCCTACATGCTGTGTCTGCCCATAAACCTGAAGCAACTGCCCAGACAGGCCTTGCTGTGGTCTGTTCCTCCCATCTCCTCACTGCCTGTGGGGTGTTGGATGGTCATGTTTTATTCTTAGGTGGTCCATGCAAGACTAGCACAAATGGGTTCACAGCCAAGGCTCAGCCTTTGGCCTGTACAAAACACTGGTGACTTGTTCAAAAAGATGTAGCCCAAGATGGGAAACTGAGGAGATGGTGATAGTAACACAGGGAGTGAGGAAGGTGACAGAGGCAGAGAGTGACAGGGAAGCAGAGCCATCCCTTGGATACCTGGGAGAATCCTGATGGGAGGTTGGGGCTGTATAGACTTATGTTGGCTCATAGTGTGCTTTGAAAGAAATGTGGTCCTCAATGTTCATTTTCCCAGGAAGGCAGCCATGACCATTCCAGCAGGAGGCTGGGCAATGAAGAAGGAACCTGATCTGGGGCAGAACTGTCCCAGAGCTGCAGGGAAGACATCTGTCCCCCAGGTCATAGTCTCTACACTTTAGACCCAAGCAGGAGTTTGGAAGATTCCTTTCTGGGGATACTGGGGTTCCAGGAATTAAGATTCTGAATGTGGGTTTTTTTTTTTTTTTTTTTTTTTTTTTTTTTTAGAGTTTTGAAAGCAATCACAAAGCAGAATTAAATAGAGTTCTCCAGATTCTCCTCTGGGTAAGTGAAGCTAGGAACCTGGAGAGTTGCTTCCAAAATGGCACAGGGAAGACAACTTCACATTCAAAACTTTACCCCAGACGCTTGGGCCAGCATTCTACCTGGAACAGTCAATGAACACATCCCAGAGGACAGCAGAGAGAGACAGGGCAGCAGGAAAAGGTGTGAAGGAGGAGGTAGGCGGAGGAGGGCATAGTCCTGGGACAGGACAGTGAAATACCCATGGCCTTCCAGTCTCTACCTTGCAAGAGGAGACAGGATTCTCCTGTCCAAACCTGACCAAACAAACAAACAAAAGCAATAACAAAACCTAAACTAAAGCATTGCACACTGCTGCAGATGCTGGGGGAGGAACGCTGTGTGAGAGTTGGTGCGGCCTCTGTAGCCAAGTTCTCATTTTCTTGCGCATGACAGCAACAGACAAAATGAAGTTTAAAAAGTTAAGAATGTGTGTGCTGGGGCTGGGGGTGTCTTGTTGCTTAGAAATGTGGAGGTACACAGAGGCAGTGGAAGGTGGTAAAGGATGCCCTGTGCAGCCTGGTCATGTCTCTGGCATACTGGGCAGGACACGGCCCTCTCTACCCTAAGTCTTGCAGATCTATTTAGGGTTTTACATTATGCAAGCGGGAGCTGGTAAAAACCATTTTTGAAGCTTAAAAAAAAAAAAAGTAAAAATATATCAGGGCCTCATGTTGGGCTTAATGAACACAGAAAAGCACAGTGGCCAACTGTGCAAGGTCTCTGGCCCTTCCCAGCATTCCCTGGCACGCAGTTGACCAGAATGAAAAATTCTGAGCTATAAATGGTTGTTTTTCATTTGCAATTAGCTAAAAATAATTAGCTGATTTTTACCTCGTTATCTAATTATTCCTTATTCCCCTAATTACCTGTGTGGGCTTTGCACTGACTGTGGACTTGGTAACAAATGAGGGGGAGGAGGCCAGGTTTATTGGCACTACTTGGCTTTTGGTTTCCTACTTTACAGAGTTAGCAGGGAGAATTGCCTCAGTGAGCACCCCTTTCCTCCATTCTCTGGGGCTGCTAAAACTTCCACTTGAATGATTCTAAGGCGTTCACGCCTCAATTTCATACTCTCTGAATATATATGTAACTGGAAAGTCAGTCTCTCCTCCCTGGAAAGACAATGGAGGGGTTTGGAGGCCCACACTTTTGAGCTGAGGACCTCCTGCCATGGCAGGAAGCCAGACTCTCAGGCTTTACTGAGCCTGTAGTAAGGCCCAGCTGGGCCCAGTGTCATCTCCTCACACTCCATACACACCTCAGAGCAGGGGCTCCCACACTCCAGCTCTGCCACTTCATAGATGGATGCCCAAATCCCAGAGAAGTGAGGAGCTTGTCCAAACCTACACAGCTAATGCCTCTTCAGGCAGAGAGTCCCATCTCCACAGGTTTAGTATTGCTTATATAACCTTAGGGAGGAACCTAAGGTTCTTCTAAGTTTGGGGATTTTCACTAGGTTTAGAAGTTTCCTTGGCTTCCTAAGGCTTCTGAGTCTCCCTCCAGGAGGGATTTTCAATTTGAAGAACATGGCTACAAATTGTCCTCAAACCATAGTGAATTAGTCCCTGAAGGTTTGGACCCAGCAGGGCTCTGGAGGCTGCTCACACTGAGAGTCTGAGAAATTACTTTGAAAACCACCGCCTGGACCTTTCTAGGAGGAAGTAGGGCCAGAAGGCAGTGGGACAGAGAGTCACATTTATCTAGAAATCACCTAAATATAGGCAGCATCTTGGCTTTGATTATCTCAGCACCTGGGGAATGGAGGGAGCATCCTCACAGTCCCCTGCCCACTTAGGAATGTGAGTCTTTGTCTCTGCTCTGTTAGGGTCTGTCTCTTCATTCCTGCTGTAATGTAGTTCAGGCCCATTCAGCTGGGTCACAGGGACCTTTGTAAAGAATGTGCTTTCAATTAAGCTGCTCTAGCTGTGTGCTGGGTGCTTACTCAGGGCTGCCCAAGAGGCAGCACTCAAGGCTCCCATGAAGCATCCTTGTGCAGACATGGCCCTCATGCAGATGTGCCTCTCATAGGTACACAGTGCAGATGTCTGCAGCCCTGGCTATGGCAGGGCTATGGTGAGGATGCAGTGGGGGTTGGGGGAGGGAAGTGCTGTCCCATCAGTAGGTGCTGAGCCAGGCATGCCCCTTACCCACAGGCCTGCGGGAAGTACGAGCTCAGGTTTGTGCTGATGAGAACAGTCAGGAAAGTGTTTCTATTTTCTTAGGCCATACTTCTTCCTGGTGTGCTCTCCTACTTGTGTGATTGTTCAAACTAGGCTCCAGTGGCCGTTTGGTTTGAACACTGATAACAGCTCGGATCACAGGTTGGGGATGTGGTCCTTCAGAGAGTGGGGAGCCATAAGCATCCTGAAGGCCTAGTCTCCTAGTATAGGCCCAATACAGAGATGTCACCCAGAGTTGCCACATGTTTGTGAGAGGATGCAGAGTGAGTAGAAATAGTATTTTGTTATGTAGTTTGATAATAGAGTTTATTAATAGACTCACACGAGGTCAAATCTATGTCTTCACATCTGCAGAATAGCTGGCACTCCTAACCACTGAGTGGTCCAGCCCTGATATGTTATTTTTGCAATCCTTCTTAGTCATAGTGGGCTGAAGATCTACCATTCTGAGCTCAACATTCAGGCCATGCTGACCTGTGTGCTAAAGTGAATAAGAGACAGTTCTAGGTCATCCAGGGAGGAAGGAGAGCCTTGCCCTCATGTGACAGGAGGTCCCACTGCTTGCATATCTGTGATGGTCACCAAACTCACCCACATCTGGAATATTCTCCACCCTCCCTGGCAATCCATCTCTTACCACCATATACGCAGTGTCTTCGGTGGCAGTCTTCTGAGCTCTGTGGCCCAGCCCAGACACCCGAACTTCCAGCTGTTTCTCCTACCCTGCTCTCCCAGCTGTTCCTCTTTTTCTGCCCTTGGAGACTGAGCTACCCAGGCTGTTGACACAAAGCCAGAGAATGACCTGCGTCTCCTAGTGTTTCACTCCTGCCCTTTGCCCCTCTCTGAGCCTCCACTCTCCTCTCTCTGACCACCTCTGCTACCAACTCCTCTGAGGACCTGTCTCTAGACCCTCTCATGATGTTCCACAATACCTCTTTCTTGCTTTGATGGCATGCCCCTTTATCCCAGATGTTACAGGAACATCACAGGACACCTTAACTAGGGCCTAAAGTTTACAGCAGGGTCCAAGGGTCACCTATCAACTCCTGTCCACCTCTTTCTTCCTGACCTCTTATCCTGGCTCTATCCACCCACACCAGTCTTCTTCACATTGAGGCAGAGTAGGTTCAGCCTCATTCCTGACAGCCTAGGCTCAGTATATACATTCCTCTGCCAAATACCCACCGATAGTCACTATCGGAAGACCACACATGGTTCCCCCCGTCTTGCTCTTCTATTCTCCCGTCAATGTCCTAGACACAGACATATGACTCACCTGCTTCTGCAAGGCTCACACAGTGGATTCAGCCATACAGTGGGACCTCAATGAAGAGTTGCTCAGGGTAGGAGTGTGTCATTATACACCAACATAGAATGGGTAGACAGTAAATAGCTCTGTTTGCCATAGACTCACAGACTTAACTCACCATACATTATTAATGCATTATTATAAATCCACACTCATTAGATGTACACACCAAACCTAGGGTTGCCAAGTATTTGTAAATCGTGCACTATAAGCCAGATGCTTATGTTGGTACTCTAAGGTAGAGCTGGGGACACAGCAACAAGTGCCGTGTGAGGCTGGCAGGCATGTTGTACTGATGTGAGGTAAGGTGAAACCCACCCAGAAGCTATGTAGGGTTCTTTCTGGTGGACAAGGCTGCAGGATGCAGGAAAGGATAAAAGACACCACTGTCCCAACCTGCTGCTACTACCCCTCCAACCTCTGGGGACTTTGGATTTCTGTCTGTTGGTTGGTGTGAAATACTCAGGTAACCCAGCCTGAAAACACTAGCCAGAAATGTCAATGGGGGACTCCAGGTACAGAGGGTCTCTGCTCTCCAACATCACATCCACCATTAGCATAGCTGCAGAGCCACACTGACAGAACTGACTCCACATCTACAAAATTGCCTAAGGGACATAAGCCCGAGGCAGAAATGCCCTTCTAGTGCTGTGAGATGCAAATTGCACTCACAGCCATAGCTGTGACAACCACGACCCTATAACTCACTAAAACATTACTGTGAAAGTGCCTGTTGTGGCTGAGGCAGGAGTAACACACATGGGTCCACGCCCCGGGAACACTGGGCATACTGCTCTAGAAGGCAGGACAAGGGGAGAGCCTGGCAACTGTATAGTCAAGAACCTCACCCTGGTGCCTTGCAATCATCTAGTGAGGAGTGTTTACGCTAGGGAAATTAGCAAAGCCTCTGCCTCAGGAGGCAGCCTTCTTTCTTTTTGTCTTTTTATAAAAACAAACAAACAAAAAAACCCTTGTTTTTGTTGCATTTGATTATTTGGAAGTGTATAGTCAAACATTATACTACTGTTACACTGTTACCATTACACTGTTATAATTAGACCACTGTCACATGTTACCATTACATTGTTACAATGTTATGGGTACACCCGTACCATTATGTTGTTACACTGTTACCAATAGACTGCCTACATCTGTTACTGTTACACTGTTACCATTACATTGTTGCTATTACACAGTTACACTGTTGCCATTACATTGTTATACTGCTACCATTACACTGTTAAACTGTTACCAATACACAGTTACACTGTTACCATTGCACCACTGTTCCCATCCCATCACTCAGGTAGCTTCTTTAAGGATTCCTACTCATCCACAGAGCACAAGGAAGGGGGCAGGTCCATGATGTGAGGGCTTGTCTATGATAACAAGAATGGGAAATCTGGAGTCGTGAACAGAGAGATGATGTCATTGTATATGTCGGGACAAGGAGGAGAGATCATTGCATGCAGACAAAGAAGGAAACAGGGTTTATGGTGTAGATCTGGATCGAGGGAATGAAGATTAATGTTGGTAGGAGCAGCCTCTGTAGGGAGCAGTCCTCAGGCCATACACATCTAGGAGAGAAGGATATAGAGAACATTTTCTGCACATATCAACAGCCACATGTGTCCTTGATGATGGCCATGCCTACTCCGCCGACATTCAGCCAGGACCTCACCCTGCAGGGTTTTCTCCACACTCCTTATGGGCTGTCAAAAAGCTAGAGAGAAGGTTGGGGGTGGGAGACAGCTTTCCCCCGCCTCTCTTCTGAGGTAATAATCTTTTATTGGTAATGTAAACATCTTCCTCTAATTGTTTAAAATCAACTCAGCTTGATAAGCATACAATGTTTAAGTATTTTATAGGTATAATTCAATTAATTTTCCAAAGAAAAGTATCAGTTAGATGCATGTAAACATACTGGTTAAATTGTATGTCTTCATTCCTTCCACTCCAATGACGGAGATGGTGAAGAATAGACTATAAAAATTGCACCACGAGCTTGTTCTTTTTTTTTTTTTTTTTTTTTTAATCGTCTGTCAAATTATTGCTGAGACGCCCATAGTTGGTAGTGAAACATTGTGATCCAATGCTAGCAAGAGGCGAGATACCATGTGTAGGTTACACATTGAGTTTAGGTAATGTACCAGAAAACATGGCATGAAAACACTAATTTTCTCAATATATATCGGTAGACATGCTGTTTACCAATGAGAAGTGAAGATGTTTTTAAACAGTTTGTTAACTTGAAGTCTTGGCTGGGCTGCAAGTGAATCTGCTCCAGCTGCCCTTGAACTGGTAACAGAAGTGTGGAAGACTCTGCAGCTTACTGGAGTCCAGCTGCTTGGGGGATAACCCTGGTCCTAGGCTCCAGAGAACAGACTGGTTCATTATTTGCTAGGTGGGCAACTCCACTGTTAGAGCAAATGCAATCAGCTTCCCTCTTCTCTCCATCATAGCTTCCCACATCAAGCACAGGCTCCTCCTTATGGGAGATGACCTCCACACCCTGTAGCCCATCCTTCATAGAGGGAGCAGAGAGAGTTGTTATTAACTGTGCATCTCAAGCTGTTGAATGGGAGAGCTGGTTTAATTTAATTTATCTGGCCTCTAAAAATAAAATAAAGAGAAGCAGGAGATGTGTTATTACCCACCTCCGATGACATGGGCATTCAAACATTTTATTAGCTTATTATTGAACAGCATCTCTGACAAGAGCCTCTTTGTCTCTTGTGCCATTCTGTGAAAACTATTCTTCAGTTTTAAGGAATAATTGTTGTCTAAGAGCATGAGGGAAACATAGAATCTTGTGGCTTGTGGATCGATCTGGAGGAGGCCTTCAGAGTGCTGACTCCTACCTGGTCTGATTTAGCTTTCCCCCAGCTCTTATCTTAGGTTCTGACATCGTGACATTGGGAAGCTTCATCCATCCAAGGGTCTTTTAACTAAACCAATGAACCATACAAAAACAGCAGAAGATACAAACTCCATGAGCCCCCTTTTCTCATAGGCTCCGTGGAACATTCCAGGGAACGCTGGCTTGGTCACCGTGAATGCTTTTTGGCAGCTAATGCTGCTGTGCTCCAAGGCCAGGCCTTGTGCTGCATACTAATAAGTACCTGCTAACATTGAAATGAACACAGGGTGACCCTACACAGAAGCCAGTTAGCTTTTTTCTGTTCTCTGGCACCTGGCAAAATCACACATTCCTTCAACAACTTCATTTCTAAATAGTGGTTGAAAGACTCCTTGGATTGTGGGAAAAGGCCATCAGCCTTGAAGGGCATTTTAGACCAAGCAGAGACATAGCCTACAAGGTAAGGGCCCTAGGGAACATGCATTGTGTTAGATAGAGAGGGTACTCTTTCTTACTGGGCATTTTGATACTGGTATATTAATACCATAATTTTGTAGTGGCATCCTTGTGACCTTAAAGTGTCAGATCTGAGGAGATAGATAGATACTCCAAGGGATTGGACAAAAAAGCCAAGGAGCCATTTCTCCATGTGATCTGTCTAATAAACTAAATACATTTTGTAGGCTTCTTATATGTTATTTAAATACAGCTTTATGGGGGTTCTGTCACTGTGACAGGATCTCATGTTGCCCAGGATAGCCTTGAACTCATTATGAAGCTAAAGCTGGCCTTGCCCTGGGATTATAAATTTGTACCACCATATCTAGCTCTGTCACCTTATTTAATTTTATCAGCACCCACAAGAAAATCCTGTCACTACATTTACTTTGTGCCTGCAGAAATCAGTGATCCAAGTATCATTATCAGCAAGCAAACAAGGCTGTGGAACAACAGCAAATACTCCACTCATGTAACTGGCTCATGCCAAGGGCTCTCCATCAAGCAGTCCATAAAAGCACTAGCTTCAGTAGAAACTGCTGTGGCCACCGATTTAACATACACTGGAGCCCAAATAAATTTTATTTTGTAATAGACAAATTCTTAGATCTTTTGTTTTCAAAGACCTGACTTATTGCCCTATTTTTAAAGGTTAAAAACATGGCTAATTGCCTTTATATTGATCTGTGACTTCCCAAAAAAATGTCTGCATGTATAATGGATGCATAAGAGCATTTTAAGAGCAATGGAAGACATCTAAATTAAAATCTGTCCCCAGGGATTGCAGCAGAAGCAGAAATGGTAGTGATCGGACTCTGCTCTTCTCGTCTTAAGTTTCTGGAGATGTTTTTCATGTGTGTCAGTGGAAGGGAAAAAAAAATCACACGAAAGAAAAGTAAATCTTCAAGTTTTCAAAAATCAATGGTTTCTCCGAGTCAGTTCTGTGGCTGTGTGTGCTCCATGCTGTGTGAATTTTCTGTTGTGTGATGGGGAAGTGGTGTGGACCAGTAGATGCAGTGAGTCACTGTCCAGCGTGGTCCCTCTTAGCCCTGTGTAACTTTTCATACTTAAATATGAATTTGATACATTCAAAATCAAATATAACTGGAAGCTCAGCTCTCCTGGGAGCCATATCTGTGATGCCCAATTGTCACCTTGGGTGGCTCAAGGCCACCACATTGCATATTTCCAGCACAAGGCTCTGTGGATGCCACTGAATTGAGAGAACTCAAGCTTCTAGTAGAGATGGCCCTGCAAATCACGGTGTGGCACAAATGTGTGGTTTTATGCAGTCTGCCATCTTTGCATGTGTCTACCTTTTGTAGAAAGGAAAACATCATTTTTGATGCCTTGAGAGCAAGTTTAGACACACAAATGTGTTTTCAGTTTGACTCTAAAGCCCATTGACTTTGGAGACCTACCAGCTGTTTGGAGGTTCCCAGCCTCCGCAACTGTATCCCAGGGTATCCCTGTATCTCTGGCTCAGGATAGACCTAGCCCCAGGAAGGTGACAGGGAGGCTTACAGGGAAGTATCTCCACTTTTAGCTCTGGCATGACAACAGACTGAGATACCACAGCCATGGTCACAATGAGGAGCCAGAACCCCCAGGAACTACTCCAAAGCTTGCACAATGTGACCACCATAGGGACAGTGACATGGAAGATATTGCATGACAATCGTCCCCTCATGGACTTCAGTGACCTTTGTTTAGTTACTGGTCTTTCAGTTTGGGGTACTTCAGTCAACCTGGGGGCATTATTTGTGTTGTCTCTTGTGACACTGGATGAGAAGTGCCTGCTGTTTCCACAGGGTTGGGTAGAAGTCTCTTCCTTCCTGGTATATATCTCATTCAGCTCATGGGAGAGCTCAGCTCCCCAAGTGGGACCTTGAACCATGAGAGTAGCCCAGGAAGCTGCAGATCGGTGACATGGCCAGGTTGTCCCCCCTCCTATGGGCTTGTGCACCCATACAGCTACTGGCTGGTGCCATTCTGCACTCATTTTGTTTCTCACAACCTCTTTGCACTGGAACCCAGATGCAAGTGAACAACGGGTCACAAAAGACTATCTGGGTTAAATGCGTGCTAAACAGGTTTGAAATTACTGCTCATTGTGTGAAGCAGATGCAAGGCTCAAACAAATGCAAAACATGCAGATGCCAGGGGAGGCAATTCCACATACATAGTCTCAGCGCCTGATGCTGCAGGGGTGAGATGGGTGGGGCCCTGAAGTCCTCTGCAAGTGGGGCCAGCCCATGAATGCTGGAGGAGCTGGCAAGGGCAGGGACCCCTGTGCTGTAGGCACCATATGGGTTTCTGGTTGCTTTGATGTGAGTCTTTACCCCTCTAATATCCAAAGAATGGCATACACATCTCTGCTGTCTTCTGGGCAAGCCTATGAAGGTGCCTAGAGACTTTCTCTTTATACACACACACACACACACACACACACACACACACACACACACACACACACACACAGTCTTAGCTTTGGCCAACAGTGAGTGTCAGGTGATATGATTTGGCTTAATTTGTTGTTTATTGTTTATTTCTTTGTTTGATGTGCATTTCTTGGTGATGCTTGATGGTTTGCAAGTTGCTGCCTGATAAACATGCTTCACAAGGATATACAGATGAGTTTTAGGATGACAGTGTTGATCAATCACAGAACTAGATTTATTGTCATGAGGGGTTCTGGGTAAGTCCACCATAATCCCGCCATTCTGCCAGCATCTTGCCAGCAGCCCACCTCCAGCTGCAACCCACCCTGGAGTCACCATTGCCCTCTTCTGTCCTCTGAGTTCATTCTTTTGCCTTTTTGTATTCCATGTATCAGGAGATGGTGCAACATTTTCTCTCCCACTTCACATGGCTTTACCCAGGCTCACCCATTTTATCACAAATGACAGACATTCTTTCCACCAGCTGAATCCTATTTGGTTATATTTGTACATTTTTTCCATATCTCCATTTACTGGATGAGGGACACCTGATGTATTGGTGACTTCCCTGTTGATGTGCTAAAACAACATGAGCAAAAGCAAATGAAGGAGGGATTTCTTTTGTCTTCAAGTTCCAGAAGGAAAGAGTAGCTTATATTGAGAAAGGCATGGATAAGTGGCAGGAGCAGGAAGCTGATTGATGATATTTCATTTGTATATAGAATGCAAAGATAGGACTGGAGAGGTAGCTCAGTGGTTAAGAGCACTGACTGCACTTCCAAAGGGCCTGACTTCCATTCCCAGCACCCACATGGTGGCTCACAACCATCTGCAATTCCAGTCCTAAAGCTCTGGGGCCCTCCCTCCTCTGTGGGCACTACATGAACAATGGTGCACAGACACTCAGGCAGTCAGATCATTCATACTCACAAAAATAAATAAATATGTTTTAACAGAAAACAAAGAGAACAGGAAGTAGAGCAGGTGAGCCTATATATCCTCAAAACCTGTTCCTAGCGACATCTTCCTGCAGCAAGGCTATACCTACAATAGGTTCAATAGCTTCCCCAGACACTGCCACCAACTGGAGATCCAGTGGTCAAGCACCTGACTCTATGGGGAATATTTTTCTTCAGACCACCACACTTGGTATGCCACTTTTGGTTGTCAATGAACATGTGTGTGCAGGAATCTTTTGGACATACTGGCTTCAGCTTTCCACAGGCAAACTCAAGAGTAGAGCCACTGGTTCATACAAAGCTCTATTGTTAATTTCTTGAGGGTTCTCCATTCTATTTCCCTGAAGACTACATTAATTCTCATCCACTTTAGCAAAACATGAGGGGTCCAGTTTCTTGTGCACTAGCAGCACGGCCATCTTCTGTCTCTTGCATGCCAGTGATTGGTCCATTTGAACATTTTTTTCCATACTTGTTGACTATTTCTATTTCTTCTTTTGAAAAACATTAGTGTGAATATTTTTATCTCCCCGCCCCAACTTGGTTTTTTGAAACAGGGTCTCACTCTGCAGCTTTGGTTGATCTGATACTCCTCATATTACATTTAAACCAGCCTCAAACTTATGGCAATCCTCCTGCCTCAGCCTCCTGCTGGGATTCCAAGGCACTAGCCACCATGCCCAGTCTGCTCCTTTTAAGCTGAGTTATTTACTTTGTTGCCATTGAGTTGCTTTGCCCATCTCTATTTCCATTATGGTGTGTATCTGGGCATAGACTGAGATTAGAAGCCAATAGAAGTGCTGACACAGATGTACACACGTGGCAAATGCTGCACTAGAACATGTGCCATGGCACACCGCTGACTGCACAGCCCAAGACTGAAGAGTCACATGCTTCTGTAAATTCATGGTGGATGAGCCGCCAGGCTGCCTTTGCCCCTCCCTCTGACCTGGCACTTGCCCATTAGCTCTCCACGGGATGGATGGGCTGCCTCTGTTACTGACTCCAAGAAAAGATACAACCAGAAAGATGGCCCTTTCACTGCCTGAAGTAATGTTGAACTATACTGGGCACATAAATATGTATTCAGATATAGCAGACACAGTATGTTTAGCTGCATAGGAATGCTATCAATTGATCCCAGGTTCTGAGACCTGGTGGCTTGTCATGTTCTCCTTTTTAAAAAAGAAGACAGATATTAAAGAGTATCTCCTCATGTGCACTATTACTGCTTGGTGTGTGTCAGAGCAGGAGGTTCCCATCTTAGTAACCTTACTCTGTGTGACACACACAGCTGTGGAAGTCGGCTCACTCCACATACCAGGTTAAGAGCCAGCTCAGCCAGCTGTCCTCTCTCTGCCTACAAAAGTATAGCAACTCTGAGGTTTGGTTTTCCTTCACCCCAAGGTCCTAAGGCAGAAGTCAGGGGCAGCCATTCTTGAGGAAGAAGTTGCTGTTTTATTGCAAGAGAAACTGGAGATTTTTCTACTTTTGCTAAGGAGGTCCTGTGTACCACTGGTTCCCACACATGGTGGGTTCTTATGGCTAATGTCCACTAAATTCCCACAAGGACAGATGTGTCCTTGGGGAAGACAGATCTCTCATGTCCTAATACCAGCAGATTTCCCCTAAGACTATGTCAGCTTTTTATGTGACCGCCTCTGTCTTGTGGCCTCAATGCTGGATGTGACAGCCTGTACTCCCCCACTAGGCCAGACATCTGAGGGTGGGGACAGAGAGCCCCCATGCTGGATCTGGTGAGAGTTGAAGAGAGAACATTCTTTGGGGGTGTCACAGACCAATCAGTTTCTCCCCGTGTCCCCTGGAGGAAAGTAGAGCGGTAATGAGCGTCCGTCCAAGCTGTTTGCTCTGCACACAATGCTAAGCAGAAAATCAGCAGGGGACAGCAGGACACATGCATTGTCCCAGCTCTCCAGCCATGTTGTTCCTCCTTTATTAAGTTCAGATGTGATAAAGAGCCCTGCTCCTCCCTGGAGTGTGACAAGTGGTTGTCTAGAACCTTTGCAGGCAACAATTATCTTTATAAGTAGGCCAATGAATGCCCACTGCCACACTTGCAGGAGTATGGGACACTAGCACAATCTGCACTCCAGCCTTTGCACACAATGCGGCCAGGTATTAGTCACACAACTTGGGGCCACGGCAGAAAGCCAGGGGCATAAAGAGTGGTCAATCAATGTCAGTCCCCTGGTCCTGAAAACACATCTCTGCTTCCCCGCCCCACTTTCCATTAGTAGATGGAGCCCAGGTCAGCCCTGATGGTCTGGGCTGGTGAGCAGGGGACCAGGGAAGGGGGTGTCAAGAAGCAAGGTGAGCTCCTGTTTGTGTGGGGGACTGGGCCATGTAAGATGCCTAGGACCCTAACTTGCTCTGTTCTGTAGGTCTCTCTTCTGACCACATCCCCTACCACTAACTCCTTCTGAGATGACCCTGGTGACTTCTAAGGCGAGTCATTGACAAGATGGATCCCCAGAGCCAGGGTGTCATCAGAGATGGTATCGGCCTCTATACATGGTGTGACAAGGTGGCAAAGCAACCCTGAAAAGTTAACAGGTATCTGAAGAAAAGCCTTGTCCACCAGGTTTCATCCATCACTGGGTATGCCCATCATTATGGGCCGCCACCAGGCAAGGAGGCTTTGACCCCATAACATTCCAAAGTCATCTCTGTAGTGAAGCAGGACAGCCAGGCTTCCTCCACTTAGGAGTGGAGGCCCAACCTGGGGAGCAGTGATTTGGGTTAATATGTGGCAGATGAATTAACCATAGGGTTCCCAGCCTGGGTGACTTACTTCTGGGGGGTGGGGAATTTAAGAGTGACAAGTATCAGGCAGAGTAAAGTAGAATACAGGATGTCCCATGACCTGGGTCATTCTTGCTCAGTATCAGGTGGGGATTCCAGCTCAGCCTTTTCACGTGGGAAGGTGGAGAGGATTCCCTGGTAGGAAGCTAAAGGGAAGCTGGGAAGACCCAGAAGGATACTGGCTTCAACATTTCTGCACGTGGGTCCCATACAAAAGCCTCTTCTACACATGGCCTGAGGTGGCTGTATCACCCCATACTGATTGGGAAACTGAGGCGTACAGAGACAGTCCACATCACCTGGCCTCCAGTCCAGGAGGTTAGAGGCACCTTTTCCTGCTCAGATCTGCTGTTCCTTCCTCTAAAGGAAGCTGTGCCTCTGTGGTGTTTTGTCTACCATCTTTTGCCTCAGCCCAGGCTTGTTCCTAATCTAAGGCAATGGCTTCTCAAACCCACCAGAAGCTTCCTGAAGACTGAGGGGTAACTTTGTGGCCAAATATAAGTTTAAGAAGCAGTGTGCAATCTGGCCACACTTGAAGACAGGGAAAGTCTGTGAATAGCAAAGGTTCTACCCATCTCATCTACCCTTTACCCTGTTAGCCATGATGAGCACCTGCCAGCCAGACTAATTCCACTGCAAGGGACATCAAATCCAAATGGGAGAGAGCATGTAAGGGAAGGTTGCCCTTCACACATCAGCTTTGATGTGTGACACACAAGATGGTTGCTGTGTGTCCTCCACATCCATGTTTTCTACTTTCTCTTTTTATTAGTTTTAAAAATGATTTTTTTTCTGTGCATTTCTGTTTTGTCTATGTGAGGGGTGTCAGATCCCCTGGAGTTACAGAGAGTTGTGAACTACCATGTAGGTGCTAGAAATTGAACCTGTGTCCTCTGGAAGAGCAGCCAGTTTTTTAACCACTGAGCCATCTCTCCAGACCCCATGTTTTCTACTTTCAAGGTCATGGCCAGGCATAGGGAGGTATGGTGTGATGCTATAATTTCTTGTTTCATAGGACACAGGGTCCCTTGTTCATCCAGTCACAAAGTGGCTAGAAGGGACATTAGGCTGGGTGTGGACAGACTGCCTGAAGAGAGTCAGCTCCTGTGGTAGGATAATTGGACCTCTTCACAGTTAGAAATATGCCAGACAGTCCTGTCTCATGGAACTTGGGGTATAATGTGTTTGTGGGAGCTAAGACCTGGCGGTAGAGTGTGTCCAGTCAGCTTTCCACCCCCGTGATAAGACACCCAAAGATACTTGGCTCACAAGGACCAGAGGTTTATTTTTGGTTCATAGTTTCGAGATATCTGCCCATTATATCAGGCCTGTGGTAGCACAGTGCCTCATGGCAGGCATGTGAGGTAAAGGAAGGTGAGTATGTTAAGGTATCTAGAAGGCAAGAGAGAAACATAAGGGCCAGGGTCCCTATATCTCCTTCAAGGAATTGCTCCAATAATCTAACTTCTTTCCAGTAGCATCACTCCTGAAGGTTCCCCATCTTCCTACAGCACCAGAGTCTGAGGACCAAGCAAGAATTCAACATATGGGCCTCTGAGGGAACTCTAGATCTAACATAATATACGGCACATGGAGACCTGAAAAGTCTGGATCGTGTATCCCTGGTGGACCATGTCAGGGCCAGACTGGATGCCCTCTGGCTACCAGGATACAAACCCAGCAGACACTGAGGGCATCAGTGGCTTGGAGCCCAAGGACAACCTCTTGTCTCCTGGGGGTCCACATTGGTGGATCACTGGGTGAACCACTAGTCTCTTGGTGCTCCATGGTGTCACATGGAGTTACCCCTCCATTCTCTGGACAGTGCCCTGTGAGCTCAGAGCATGCCTAGTTGAGCGTGGATCACGATATCAGTGTTCCCAATGTAAGCACCGCCAACCATGATGGCACATGGTGTCCACCCACAGGAGAGAGCCACAGAATCCACTCTGCATTGGTCATCTGATGTCTGCAGACATCAGATAATACTTTCTGGAAGCCAGGATTCAGCCCATCAGCCCATGGGCTTGAGTAAATGCCCAATTTCTCCCTTGATCTGCACATCTCGAGGCTGAACGCTTTCCTAACTGATATCTAAACTAAATATAGAGAGCCTGTCTAGAATTTAGTACTGCAAATGAAATCTCTCCATTCATCTCTAGTCTTCCAGTGCCCACCCCCAGCACCCCACTGAGATTTAATGATCAGACCTTGGATGTGAGCTGCTGATTCTGAACCTCCCTGGAGCTATAGGCTAGCACTGTGAGGAGGGAGGAACAGAGAACATCCCTCCCCACCTGGCAGGCCAGCCATGAGCCACAGTGGAAATCAGACATGATCATGCATGTTTGGAAAAGAGACAATGTGGTCCAGGGATGTTGATTTGATTCTGGAATAAATGGAAGTATTCATAGCTGAATAAATAGCTTGAATTCAACTGTTAGTGTTGGGGCAAGCACTAGTACCATGTTCACCAGGGGAAAGCCCTGATCAGTCCTGATGAGTTTTTAGGGTCCGCAAGTGAGAAAGAGAGGGTTACATGGCTGCAAAAACAGAGGAGGCCTAAAGTGGCATGCTAAGTTCAGGGTCTTTGGATCCACAGCCACCACCTGACTCCTGGCATGCTTGAGGCTCTGGGTTCTCAGGGTCCAAGATGGCTGTTAGTGCTCCACCCATCCAATCCACACTCTGAGCAGCCGGACGATGGGAAGAGAGAACTATACCCCCACCCTTTTAAAAGACTGGGCCACACAATGTGGTAGGGGGCAACAGGAGACACTGCAGCAATATGACTAGTCAAGAACCAGGGCTCAGCTAAGGTTGAGAAGAGGATTGTAGGCATTAATCAGGTGCCCTGCCCCCTTCCAGAAGGAATTCTACTAAGAGGAGGAGCATGTCACAGGCCCCAAGGAGCAGGAGGTGTGGGTGGATCTGGAGTTACCTGGAAGATGAATCT